>NW_024710738.1:45000-52500 GCF_018991925.1 Homarus americanus | reverse complement strand
TTATTATTATTATTATTATTATTATTATTATTATTATTATGGGCGTCTAGTAGGACCTGCCCCCCCCCCTACTCCCCATCCCTTTTCTCCTCATGTTTCCTCCCCTCCCTCTCCCCGTTTCCCTCCTACAAGTAAGCTGACGTCATCTCCTGTGTGTGTAATAATAATAATAATAATTGGCGGTTTATTGAAAAAGTTCTGCAGCCCGAAGGCCGAAAATATACATTGACTTATTACATACATTGGTGGTTTAACAAAAGCCTTCATAAGAGAAAGGTAAAGGAACATACAGTGAACATACAGATTAATGTAGGTGTTGAACAGCAAACACGTAGTGTAGTAACTCCCTCCCAGATGGTGTTAGGAGGAACTCACGTGGTGTAGTAGTTCCCTCAGATGGTGTTATGAGGGACCTGGCGTGGTGTAGTAATTCCCTCACAGATGGTGTTATATGAGTGAGGTGTGGTCCCAGGCCTTCCTATCGTAGACGGATTAACACATCGCTGGTTGTTGTTGGGTCTCACGGGCCGTTATCACTGGGTACCTGGGACCTCACTGTGTGAAGGTTAACTTGGGTACTACTGTTACTGTTGAGTTGTTCTCACTGACTTAAGCACTGTTCACCTCTGTTCACCTCTGTTTAACACTGGTTCCGTTCCTTTCCTAAATGAAATTGTAACTTCTGGCGAGAACTTGTTGATATTCCGGTGGGGAGGAGGGTTCAGGGGAGGGAGTTGGTAAGGGCCAACTTAACAGTTGACCTGGCTGCTCAGAGAGGAGCGCCAGGTACGTCTTGACCCTTCGGTGGTCAAGGATGTAGTGTGTGTGTGTGTGTGTGTGTTAGTAGTCACAGTACAATACAAAAAAAACTTGCCAGACTTTCACTTGGTAGATACGGCTGTTTTGACACACCTGAGAGAGAGAGAGACTCGGTTATTACAAGCAAAACTTAAAAAAAGATTTAGTTTCGAAAAATATGCACCACACACACACAAAACATACAGTAAATAAATAATGATGGTTGCACCTCGTGTACGAAGATGGCCGGCCCAAGAGCCACCTAGGGGCGAATTTGTTTAAAGTGTAGAAGCTGTCGCCAACACAACAACCACACCCTGAGTTAACGAGTTGCATGACCCAGTGTTTAAGGTATAGTCCGAGAAGACCGGACAACTCGCCAACTGCACTACCCCTAGTTTCACCCTGCCCGGGGATTGAACCCGAGTCCACTCACTTGCGAGGCGAGCATGCTAACCATTACACCACAGGTCGCCACAATATATACACACAAAAGCTTTCACATAAACGTACATACACCACATACATACACACACACACACACAATATACACATAAACACACTCAAACGTACAAACACAACATACACACATGGACACAATACACACACACACACACAAACACACACACAACATGTACACACACAAACACACACTAGCAAACACAAACATCTTGATCAATTGGTCAGAATCACTATCCCTGAATTTCAAGGTCTGAGGTTCGACTCCTAGCTAGGGCGGTGTCTGTCTCTGTGTCTGTCTGAGTCTCCCACACACACACACACACGTACATACAGAATCACACACAAGAAAACAATTGTACACACACACACCTTTGACCTCCTAACATGACCTCTCAGTCAAAATACGAAGGAGTGGCAGACGCGACCCTCCTAATTTTACCTGTATGTGACCTATTGACATCCGCCAGGCCGATACATACATTCATACATACATACATACATACATACATACATACATACATACATACATACATACATACATACATACATACATACATACATGGACCCAGAGACAGACAAACAAAGTGATAAACAGACAGAAACTGAAATAGATAGATAGATAGACACAGATAATAGATAGATATAGATAATGACAGATAGATATAGATAATGACAGATAGATATAGATAATTTATAGACATACGGAGAGGTCAAAGGAGGCTGTTAGCGGGGTGTTAGGAGGCTGTTAGGAGGGTGTTAGGAGGGTGTTAGGAGGCTGTTAGGAGGGTGTTAGGAGGCTGTTAGGAGGGTGTTAGCGGGGTGTTAGGAGGCTGTTAGGAGGGTGTTAGGAGGCTGTTAGGAGGGTGTTAGCGGGGTCATCAGCTGATCGCCTCTACATGTAAACAAACCTTGGTGGCAGGAGACAGCTGCTAAAGGCCGCCTCTCCCTCCTGTCCTTACCTCTGGGTGACGCCACCCCTCTCTCTCTCTCTCTCTCTCTCTCTCTCTCTCTCTCTCTGCTTGGTAATAATCTATCTCTCTAGTTATTACAGCACACAATCCAGATTACGACGAGAGAGAGAGAGAGAGAGAGAGAGAGAGAGAGAGAGAGAGAGAGAGGTGTATGTGTATGTGTGTTTATGTGTGTGTAATGAAAAACGCATGAACAACACCACCATGAACGTATCTTAGCACACACACACACACACAAAGTAAACACGACAAGTTAGTGATTGTTTACTACAGAGACGCACCTGCCCTCACCTGTGCATTAGTGGGCGCGTACCTGTAGCTGAGGGTCTACCTGTAATCAGTGGCCTCACCCAGCATTCCTCGCAGACTCAGGTGCGGCATAATAATCTGTGTTGGTTGGTGTCTCTGTAGTGAAGATCTTTTCAGCGTTTGTGTCATATGTTGTGTCAGAAGATTGTTGTTGTTGTTGTTGTTGTTGTTGTTGTTGTTGTTGTTTTAATGTTGTGTATTATTATTTATTATTTTAATTTGCCCTCTTTCTGTATTTAGTATTATTCCTTGTGTGTGTGTGTGAGTGTGTGTGTGTGTGTGTGTGTGTGAGTGTGTGTGTGTGTGTTTGAGTGTGTGTGTGTGTGTGAGTGTGTGTGTTTGAGTGTGTGTGTGTGTTTGAGTGTGTGTGTGTGTGTGAGTGTGTGTATTGTGTGTGTGTGTGTGTGTGTGGAGTGTGTGTGTATTGGTGTGTGTGTGTGTGTGTGTAACATATCAATCTACCTAAACTATAAAGACTTCATCAGCCCATCTCCCCATCCCCCCATCTCTGCTCAGGTCATAAAGGCAGACACATTTTCCCTGTAACAAGTGGTTGGGTAATTATCTCACCATGAGTCCAGGTTGTTAAAGGCGCCGCTCGTTAAGGACCGCCTGAGCTGAGGTCATGAGAGAGATCAAGTGCCACTGAGATATAAACTTATTCCGTTGACCCCACAGTGTGTGTGTGTGTGTGTGTGTGTGTGTGTGTGTGTGTGTGTGTAAGTGTGTGCGTGTGTGTGTGTGGCCAAACTAAGAGGAAAACACTTGACACAATAAAACTAAACTATCATAAGAACAATTAACATTATATATATGCAAATTAGCTCAGGTGGCCCACGAGGTGTACCTGACGTGTCGGGGGGTTGAGGGGGGGAGGGGGTAGGGGTAAAGGGGTAGGGTGAGGGGATGAAGGAGGGGAGCAGGAGGGAAGGGAAGGAGGGGGATATACAGAGAAGAGAGAGAGAAAGGGAGAGAAGGTGAGGCATGAGACAGAGGAGGAAGCTTTGAGGGTGAGACTCGATAGACAGATAGATAGATAGATAGATAGATAGATAGATAGATAGATAGATAGTACAGGTATACAAATTGCAACATTAATCACCACTTATAACACACCTGACAAGTGACACACGTGACATATACCTGTGATCAAGTCCCGCACACCTGGGGAAGTCCCTACACACACACACACACACACACACACACACACACACACACACACACATACTAGACCTCCTCAACAAGATGGAAATCCCCAACACAGATCCACCTCACTTCACCTCACCTCACCTCACGTCACCTCACTTCACCTCACGTCACACCCCAAACTGTAAGAGTCAGGCGGCCACCATCAAGAGGGAGACAGTCATCCACCCTCAGTATAGCCTGTCAGGGAGTCACTTAGCTCCTCCGTCAGCGCCTGGAGGAGGTACTGAAGGCGATGTCCTCTCACTGAAACGCTCCTATAACCTGGTGTTCCCCGTGACGTGATGGCTAAAGGAGATCCGAACCCACGTTATGAAGGATTGCATGCTAGTGGGGGTTTTTACACACCACTATCAGGTCAAGGTGCTATTATTAGTTACTACTGAAGGTTCGAACCCATGTAACGAGGTAACAGAAGCGAGTACCATTGTCCACTCCACCACCACCACCTTGATGAACTAGAATTTCCCTAAAGTCTTTGTAAACAATCTATAGTTAAAAAATACCTTTGTAAATGTCATAGAAAACAGAGCTAAGAAATGGCCTTTGTAAACAACGTAAACACATAGATATAAAGAGGCATTTGGAAGCAAGTAAACAGGAATATAAACAAGTAAACAAGAATGTAAACAAATAAACAGGAATGTAAACAATGTAGCCAAGCCCAGGTATATACACAGTACAGGTGCGCCTGACCCCATGTGCCTTACCTGCTGACTGTGTTAATGAGTGTTCCCCCCTCACCCCTCCATCTCACCTCACTCTTACCCTCACCTCACCTCTCTCCCCACCCCTCCATCTCACCTCCTCCTCCCCTTACCTCCACCTCCTCTCCCCCCCCCCCTCCTCCCTCCCCACCCCTTTACCCCCTCCCCTCCCCTCACCCCTTTACCTCACCTCACTCTCCTCACCCCTTTACCTCACCTCACTCTCCCCTCACCCCTTTACCTCACCTCACTCTCCTTACCCCTCACCTCCTCTCTCCCTTACCCCTTTACCTCACCTCCCTCTCCCCTCCACCCCTTTACCTCCCCTCACCTCCCTTCACCCCTTACCTCACCCCTCCTCTCCCCTCCACCCCTCCATCTCACCCCCTCTCTCCTCCCACCCCTTTACCTCACCTCACTCTCTCCTTACCCCTTACCTCACCTCCTCTCCCCTCACCCCTTTACCTCACCTCACCTCTCCCTTACCCCTTTACCTCCTCACTCTCCCCTTACCCCTTTACCTCACCTCACTCTCCCTTCACCCCTTTACCTCACCTCACTCTCCCCTCACCCTTTACCTCCCCTCACTCTCCCTTACCCCTTTACCTCACCTCCTCTCCCTCACCTCTTCACCTCCTCACTCTCCCACCCCTTTCCACCATCTCCCTCCCATCACACCACCTTCTACCAACCCCCTCAGTGCCCCTCACGCTCCCCACCTTCTCTCACCTCTCCCCCACCTACCTTAACCGCCATCCCCTCCATCCCGTGTCAGAGTACAGACAGTGCCAGAGTACAACAGTGCCAAGTACAGAACAGTGCCAGAGTACAGACAGTGGCAGTACTCAACGCACCTCACTGTGAGTAATAACCGCCGGAAGTTCATCTCCCTCCCCGGCTGTGACCTTTAACCCCTCCCTCATTCCCCTCCCTTCCCTCAAACCCTTTCCTTCACCCCCCTTCCTTTCCCACATCCCCTTCCCTTCTACCCTTCCTTTTCTATTTAAGTCTTCCTCCTTCTCATTCCTTTCAATGCACTTTCTTCCCTCCCATCCTCCCTCCCTCCATCCTCCACATTCCTCCCTCCCATCCTCCACTCCTCCCATCCTCCACATTCCCTCCCTCCCATCCTCCACATTCCTCCCATCCTCCCCTCCTCCATCCTCCCTCCCTTCCCATCCTCCACCTCCTTCCCATCCTCCACCTCCCTCCCATCCCTCCACACTCCCTCCCATCCTCCACACTCCTTCCCATCCTCACACCTCCCTCCCATCCTCCCTCCCTCCCATCCTCCACATTCCCTCCCCTCCCATCCTCCCATTCCCTCCCATCCTCCCTCCCTCCCCATCCCTCCACCCTCCCATCCTCCACATTCCCTCCCTCCCATCCTCCATTCCCTCCCATCCTCCACCTCCTTCCATCCTCCACCTCCCTCCCATCCTCCCACATTCCCTCCATCCTCCACCTCCTTCCCATCCTCCACACTCCCTCCCATCCTCCACTCCCTCCCATCCTCCACATTCCTCCCATTCTACCCTTTATCTTCCCCTCCTCTCGTTCTCCCATCCCTTCTTGTGTTCTCCCTCACCCCTCCCCTAGCACATCACCTCACCTCTCCTCACATTCTCCATAAGTATGTGTTACTTTACTCACGTTTACTCATCAGTCCTACACTCACACCTCACCTTCACGGGAGACATGACCTCACCTTCACGGGAGACATGACCTCACCTTCACAGGACATGACCTCACCTTCACGGGAGACATGACCTCACCTTCACGAGAGACATGAGAAGGTATCTAACAGTCTCACTTCACTTACGACAATTTATAATTCTCCAAAAAGATCGTAAGTTATTTTTTTTCTCAAATCTGGTTTTGTAATTACTAGATATATTCAATTATCTCTAAATTAAGTGATCAAATAAACTTAGGAACCTTTGTGACTTCAGGACCAGTAGTTATTAACATACGTCACCTTGACACGGAAATAAGCAAGTTAGGCCTAGATGGTTGGGTGATAGAAGGCCTATACCCAGGAGAGAGAGAGAGAGACTACCTTCCCCACCACCTCCCCAACATTCTCCCTCACCCCTACCTTCCCCTCACCCCTACCTCCCCCTACCCTTATGAGGCCACGATAAAGCCTGGGTCATAACCAGGCTGTTACACCCCACACACACACACACACACACACACACACACACACACACACACACACACACACACACCGCGTTAACTACATGTGTCGGGTGGACCAGTGATGGAGATAGCCTGTTTTGGCTGTCTGTCGGTTCTCTGGTGTACCGACGGATAGTGTTTCAGTGTTCTAGGGCTGTCAGATCATTCATATCTGTCAGCCTACCACCGCCTGATAGCATAATGGGGCTGTCTGGCTGTCAGCTCTCCAGTACCCGACAGCTTATACCCGTAATATTGACCTCTCGGATCCTTCGGTATTCCACAACTTGTCTGTCGGCTCAAGGATACCCACTATACCGTCGATCTCTGTCGGGTTATCGGTTCTCTGGTACCCGACAACTTAATCCGAGTTTTTTTATAGGTAGTAAGTATAGGCTGTCGGTATTTTTAACAGCCGACAGTCACTGCCTATATCTAGCTGTTGACTCTTTAACAAGCTGTCTGTCTGTCTATCTGTCTATTCACCACTACACAATACTCCGTTTCTGCTTTCTGTCTGTCTGTCTGTTTGTCTGTCTGTCTGTATGTCTGTCTGTCTGCCTCTGTCGAATCCTAAGTACAGACTACACTACTTTAGCAGACTCTCTCTCTCTATCTCTCTCTCATTTTCTTTCTCTCTCTCTCTCTCTCAACACACACTCTCTCTCTCTCTCTCACACACACACACACACACACACACACACACACACACCTCTCTCTCTCTCCCCACACACACACACACACACACACACACACACACACACACACACATCATCCTCCAACCCACCACTCACCACGAGGGCAAAGTTCACTCACCACTCATACGCCGCCTCCTCCTCCTCCTCCTCTCTCTCTTCCTACCTCCC
>NW_024710738.1:0-40000 GCF_018991925.1 Homarus americanus | reverse complement strand
TGGGTGTGGGGAGGTTGTGGGGAGGTTGGGGTGTGGAGGTGGAAGATTGTGGGAGGGAGGAGGAGGTAGGGGAGGGAGGGTGTGATGGTTGATGATGACGACCGTGTGGTGATGGTGATGATGATGACCTGAGTGATGACTCTGTGTGGTGATGGTGATGATGATGACGACCTTGAGTGATGATGGTGATGATGATGATGACCTCAAGTGATGACCCGTGTGGTGATGATGATGATGATGATGATGATGATGATGATGAAACCCTGTGGTATGATGATGATGACCCTGAGTGATGACCCCGTGTGGTGATGAGTGATGATGATGAGACCTCGAGTGATGACCCCGTGTGGTGATGGTGATGAATGGTGATGATAATGATGACCCTTGTGGTGATGATGATGATGATGATCCTGAGTGATGACCCTGTGTGGTGATGATGGTGATGACCCCGTGTCTGGTGATGACAATAAATATTTACTCTCGATAGGAGAGAGGTAGAGAGAAGATGGAAGGAAGGAAGGAAGGAAGGAAGGAAGGAAGGAAGAAAAGGAGGGAAGAAGGAAGGAAGGAAGGAAGGAATGAAGGAAAGAGAGCCAACTAGGGAACATCACCAGGTCTAGTCCACACCCTCCTAAGCCCTTTCCATCCCTTCCCAGCTCCCCTCTCAGCCCCTTCTAACACGCCCTAGTCTCCTTTCCAGCCCCGCAAAGACCTTTCAGCCTTTCCCAGAGCCCCCCCCCATCCCTCCTCCCCACATAACAATTCCAGACTGACTAAGTAGTTTCCATGGTTCCAGTCGCCAGCTCCACCCTACCCCACCCACACCAAGTAGCCACCCTCCACACCCCCCTCCCCCCTCCCGGAACATCGTGTGTGTGTGTGTGTGTGTGTGTGTGTGTGTGTGTGTGTGGTGTGTGTGTGTGTGTGTGTGTGGAAAGCTGCTGGTTGGATCCACAGTGACAGGTAAGAGAATAAAGAAGTGTCAAGAATTAATTACCTAAGGTACACGTCAACCAAGACAGACAGACATCCGCCCTCTCGCCCTCACCCGTAGATCACCACCACCACCACCGTCACTACGGTCACCACCACCATCGTCACCACCACCACCCACCCACCACCAACCAACCAACCACCACCACCACCACCCCACCACCACCACCACCGTCACCGTCACCACCACCACCACCACCACCACCGTCACCACCACCACCATCGTCACCACCACCACCGTCACCACCACCACCACCACCACCACACCACCACCACCATCGTCACCACCACCATCACCACCGTCACCATCGTCACCACCACCACCATCACCGTCACCACCACCACCGTCACTACCGTCACCACCACCACCACCGTCACCATCGTCACCACACCACCACATCATCGTCACCACCACCATCGTCACCACCACCACCGTCACCACCGTCACCACCACCACCATCGTCACCACCACCACCATCGTCACCACCATCGTCACCACCACCACCATCTTCTCCACCATCGTCACCACCACCACCACCACCATCGTCACCACCATCATCACCACCACCACCGTCACCACACCACCACCGTCACTCATCACCGTCACCACCATCACCGTCACCACGTCACCACCACCATCGTCACCACCACCATCGTCACCACCATCACCGTCACCACCATCACCACCACCATCGTCACCACCACCAACACCATCACCACCACCATCGTCACCACACCACCACCGTCACCACCACCATCGTCACCACCACCACCGTCATCACCACCACCACCATCACCACCACCACCCACCCGTGACATACATAACATCAACAGCAGTGTACAGTGTGTGTGTGTGTATGTATGTGTGTGTGTGTGTGTGTGTGTGCGTGTGCTTTCCCTGGACTGAGTGAGTCACCCCTCGTCAACCACCCTGCGTAATGATGACCTACACAGTTGCCAAGTACACCGTTATCCTCACTCAAATCTTCCTCCCTACCTCTCACCCAGATCACCAATCATCAGTGGCCAATCTACCAATGGAACAGGTAGTACAGGTAGATAATTGAGCAGGTAGGAGTGATATGGTCAGGTGGTGTGAGAATGGTATGTTCTATATCTCCCACACTACATTTTCTACCACATTCCTTGGGGTTGCCCACTGGAACTACGCCGGTATGTGTGTGTGTGTGTGTGTGTGTGTGTGTGAGAGTAACACCGGCAATACACCTACACCTTCTACACCTGTATAAAGTAAAGGCGATTGTTGTATTACATTTGGTCTTAATTGTTAGAGAGAGAGAGAGAGAGAGAGAGAGAGAGAGAGAGAGAGAGAGAGTTACTGACTGAGGAAATAAGTGACTGACTGACTGAGGAAATGAGTGGCTGACTTACTGAGGAAATAAGTGACTGACTGACTGAGAAAATGAGCAACTGAGTGACTGATTGACTGAGGAAATAAGTGACTAATGAAATGAGTAACTAGGGCAAGTGGGTGAGTGCCGTGAGTAACTAGGGTGGGTGACTGCCAGTGAGTAACTAGGGTAAGTGGGTGAGTGCCGTGAGTAACTAGGGTGGGTGACTGCCGTGAGTAACTAGGGTGGGTGAGTGCCGTGAGTAATTAAGGGTGGAGGGTGGGTGAGAGTGCCAGTGAGTAACTAGGTGGTGACTGCCATGTACGCGTAGGTATGTTAATGGTTTCAGATGTGCATTAACCAACCCTGGTGATTATGGCGCGGATTTCACCTTTACTTTATACCTGCGGGTTGGTTAATGTACTTACGGCCTTCTACTACTACTACTACTACTGGCTACTACTACTACTACTTTTTTTTTTTTTTTAACGTGGCCTCCAGCCTCCCCCAATAGCCACACCTTCGCCACCATTTATTTACCTTAATATTAAATATCCTAATACATAAGAAGCTATCCTATCTGTGTTAAATTAGTTGAGCCGCAGATCTATGCGGCATTCAGTGACTGTAGCCTCATAGTCTACTACTACTACCACCACCACTACTACTGCTACTATCATCACCACCACCACTACTTTTTTTTTTTTTGTAACGTGGCCTCCAGCCTCCCCCCAATAGCCACACCTTCGCCACCATTTTATTACCTTAATATTAAATATCCTAATACATAAGTAGCTATCCTATCTGTGTTGAATTAGTTGAGCCGCAGATCTATGCGGCATTCAGTGACAGTAGCCTCATTGTCAATATCTGCAGCAGTTGTCGGAGTAGGGGCAGAAGCTCTCGTTCCCCTGAGGCAGAGCAAAGCCGACCGAAGGAGAGAGAAGGACAGTCGACATCTCATCCAGGCTGTAACATAACTTCTGGACTGCGGCTTCTGTTCGGAGATCAACTCCGCGAGTCTGGAGTAGAAACATCTTGCACTTGGTCCCATCCCACCAGAGGTTGTGAACACTAGAGGAGTGAAGCTGCCTTGATCAACGTTTTGAATTCTCTCCCCATATGCCCTTCTCTTGTCGTTCTCGTTCCTCCTATGTGCAGCATCGAGAGCTAGGTTATGGTGACATGCGGCCATGGGATAAAAAATCCTCATGTCGAAGAAAGCTCGCTGTCCCCGCGTCCAGAATCCTCGAGCACTGACGTCCACACGGGCTTCGTTAGATGTGTTTGAAGTCCTGTGTTGGAAGATCTCACCATCCAATGGAAGGAGTTCAGTTCTACCATGACATCCCGGCAGACTTCCTTCAACATATTTGCTGTGAGATCCCTTACCTCGTCATGCCTCATGCATATGAAGCCCCCCTTCTTGCAGACCATGGCGTGATCGCCATCATAGGAAGAGCCACACACGCATTGGGAGGGCAAACCTTCTACTGGCCGACAGTACCTTAGAGCAATGGCATCTGTAAATTCTTGTTTATTAAGACTGAAACCATTTGCCCTTATCGGTAACGTAGTTAACCAGTTCGAGGCGCCCACCTGCGCTATAGCAACTTTTTTTTCAAATTTTCTGGGACTTGCAGCAATAGTTGCTGCAACTTATCATTTTGGCAGTGCTGTCGATCTGTCGTAATGGACCTACGAATCTTATTTACTTCGCTGGTATCCACCTCCCCTGTTGCATTCTGGGCTATTATGTGGTCCGTGAGGGCTGCCGTGACCTTAAGTGAATTTTGATGTTAAGTGGCAGCAATCTCCTCTGGATTTGTTAGTCCCATCCCCCCCAGTCTTGGTGGAAGTGCAAGAAGTGCTCTTTCTGCTAGGGCTAAGTCAGGGTGTTTCACTAATTTAGGAATGAACTTGACACTGATAACTTCTTCCAGAGGGTGGAGGAGGGGTCCGATATCAGGGATAGTACGCATCAGGTAGTTCCAGCGATGCTTGACTCCTGGGTGAATGCACCAAAGGCCGCATGTGGCTCTGTGTTAGCAATCTCAGATAGAGCTTGGATTTCGCTAACCCACTCATTCACCTTTCCCGCTACATACTCGGTCTTGAAGTCCATAGTGCCAATTACTGCGCCTAGATGTCTTTGGCCGTCCTTAGTTATTTTGACCTCACTTCCGCCAAAAACCTCCAATGCCCGTGCTACTACTACTACTACTACTACTACTACTACTACTACTACTACTACTACTACTACTACTACTACTACTACCACCACCACCACCACCACCACCACCACCACTACTACTACTACCACTACTGCTACTACTACCACTACTGCTACTATCATCATCACCACTACCACTACCACTACTACTACTACTACTACCATCGCTCATTACCCCACCAATACAGACGCCACACTACCACCCGACAGACGCCACACTACCAAACTACAGACGCCACACTACCACCCGACAGACGCCACACTACCAAACGACAGACGCCACACTACCACCCGACAGACGCCACACTACCACCCGACAGACGCCACAAAGACGCGCCAATGACGTAGTTTCCCGCACCACAACAATAAGGACCCTTGTGGCCTGTGTGAAGGATCGTCTAGGACGCATAGGGTTCCTACAGGACTCATAAGGCCCCCACTACACAATCTTACACTTAGTCTGTCTGTGTGTAATGTTTCCCTTGAGACACACACAACACCGTGCAACCAGAAGAGGTGAGGGAGAGGGAAGGAGAGGGAAGGAGAGGGAGGGAGAGGGAGGGAGAGGGAGTTATATTTAGGTGTGGGGGAGAGAGGGAGGAAGGAAGGTTATTTTTAAATGTGTAGGAAAAGAGAGAGAGAGAGAGAGAGAGAGAGAGAGAGAGAGAGGTGTGTGTGTGTGACGTTTATAAACTAAAAATTACAACCACAACAATAACAACACCAACAACAACAGGTGAAGGTAAGATAACATGTTTACTAACGAGTTTAATTAAGGAAACACAACAGGTATATACTGCACAGGTAACGTATTGATCAGGTGATAAGGTAACGAGCCTCAGCCAGGTAACCTAAGCGTTAATTAACACAACTAACACCATAATTAAACGAATTAGATAATACCAACATTAACTTCGTAAACATTCTCAAATAAAACACAAATTATTTAACATTTATTAACGTATTGTAAGCCTCATGGCCCGACACTGTACTCGACCACCAGCACCATGGCCCGACACTGTACTCGACCACCAGCACCATGGCCCGACAATGTACTCGACCACCAGCACCATGGCCCGACACTGTACTCGACCACCAGCACCATGGCCCGACACTGTACTCGACCACCAGCCTCATGGCCCGACACTGTACTCGACCACCAGCACATGGCCCGACACTGTACTCGACCACCAGCACCATGGCCCGACACTGTACTCGACCACCAGCACCATGGCCCGACACTGTACTCGACCACCAGCACCATGGCCCGACACTGCACTCGACCACCAGCACCATGACCCTACACTGTACTCAACCACCAACACCATGGCCCGACACTGTACTCGACCACCAGCACCATGGCCCGACAATGTACTTGACCATCTTCACTCCGTCAACTGTAACGTCAGGTACCTGTTTACACCTGGGTGGACTGTGAGGTGCCTCGGGGATCGAACCAACGACCTACAGGATTGGAAGCGAGTACTGTAGTTAAGGTGTAATTGGGTCTTAAACAGATATATTTTAATCACATTTAAAGAAGAAATAACCGGTACTAAGTAAAGGTATCTAGTTAAGGTAGAGTCTCAGTGTTAAGTAAAGGTATCTAGTTAAGGTAGAGTCTCAGTGTTAAGTGAAGGTATCTAGTTAAGGTAGAGTCTCAGTGTTAAGTGAAGGTATCTAGTTACGGTAGAGTCTCAGTGTTAAGTAAAGGTATCTAGTTAAGGTAGAGTCTCAGTGTTAAGTAAAGGTATCTAGTTAAGGTAGAGTCTCAGTGTTAAGTGAAGGTATCTAGTTAAGGTAGAGTCTCAGTGTTAATATACTCTCCACACTGATACTAACCTAACCTAACTGGTGAGAGTCTATCGTCTTTAGTCAAGCAACATTCCCTCATCATACACTCAGGCTCACCCTCATCGTACGACCTCTAAGCGGACGTGGTCACTCGGGTCGACACGTACAGCTCTCAACACACAGACATGACCTCTCTCTATGCCTCCTTACAGCTCACCAAACCTCATTTAATCGAGGCAATTTCACTCCCATAAAACATCCTTTTCACGTTTCCAATTCCCTCTCAAATAGGATCTTTTCTCTCCTACTTTTGTCCTTTTGTCGCTTGGAAAATTTTGGGGCGTTCTTAAGGGTAGGTATCTCCTAATGTTTATATTGTTTTGATCTCTCTCTCTCTCTCTCTGTCTCTGTCTCTCTCTCTGTCTCTGTCTCTCTCTCTCTCTCTGTCTCTCTCTCTCTCTCTCTCTCTTTCTCTCTCAGTAAAAACACTAACCACGTGAGGAATATTTCTGGTATATCTCACCGTAACATCTCGGCAGGCACCTCACTGCTTCCTACCTAGACTGAGACACACACATTCTGTATATATCCCACCGTGAGAAATATTGGCAGTATGTCTTTATATATGTGACTCTCGCCCGTAATATATGTGACTTTTATATATATGTGATTATATATAGATAGATATACCTGTTATTATGTTTGTACCTGTAGTTATAACTTGTACCTGTAGTTATAACTTGTACCTGTAGTTATAACTTGTACCTGTAGTTATATTTGTATCTGTACCAACTCCTTCATCTGTACACGTAAACAAGAGACCTGTATTGACGTCATCATTCCCATTAATCATTGACGTCATCATTCCCATTAATCACTGACGTCATCATTCCAATAATTCGTACACAACACCAGAAGAGATCAAGTCAAGTCATAAAATAAACTGGATATATTCTTGTTCCTCGTTACTGTCAGCTCGCCCACATGACCTCTGCTGTCAGCCGCCCCCACGACATCTCCTGACACTCGCCCAAATGATCTCTGCTGACATTCGCGCCCATGATCTCTGCTGATACTCGCGCCCATGATCTCTACTGACACTCGCGCCCATGACCTCTTCTGACACTTGCCCTATGACCTCTGCCCGATAAACTAGCCCCTCCGAGGCAATAAAAAAAAAAAATCTACCCCAGACGACCTGTGCTGACATTCACCGCTACGACCTCTGCTGACACTCACCCCTATGACTCTGCTGACACTAGATGGGTGTCAGGAGGGAGGTAAAACAAGGTCGCCCACTCGTTCATTAAATCAGAAGTGCCAACGTGGGACCTCAGCCACGCCCATGCCACGCCAGCTTAGGGTAGAGGGAGGGGGAGAGAGGGAGGTAGGGGAGGGGGGAGAGGGAGGTAGGGGGAGGGTGGGAGAGAGGGGAGGTGGGTGGAGGGGGGAGAGGAGGAAGAGGCAGGAGAGAGGGAGGTAGGGGGAGGGGAGAGAGGGAGGTAGGGGAGGGGGAGAGAGGGAGGTAGGGGAGGGAGATAAGGTGTAGGTAGAGGGAGGGGGAGAGGTAGGGGGAGGGAGAGAGAGAGAGAGAGAGAGAGAGAGAGAGAGAGAGAGAAGAGAAGAGAGAGAGAAGAGAGAAGAGACAGAGAATGTCCTTGTGAATGTCTGAGTGGGGTAGGCTAATGGGGCGTTGTCCTGAGGGAAGACATAACGGGCATTGAGAGAGAGAGAGAGAGAGAGAGAGAGAGAGAGAGAGAGAGAGAGAGAGAGAGAGAGAGAGAGAGAGAGAGAGAGAGAGAAGAGAGAGAGAGTTGTCATACCATCATCATTTACCACCCAGCTTACCTAATAAACCACCTAAAAGCTGCCCTAACTAACCTAACTGATACGGATTTCATCTAAGAGACCGACTAACACACACACACACACACACACTAAAAAATACTCAATTTTTGTTCTCCCTTCACAATAATTTACTGTACCTCCCATAATTAAACCAAAACACAAAATAATGATAAAAAATAAATAAACTCGTCTCAAAGAATAAATTAAACCAAAACGTGTCTTAAAGAATAAACATAAGAAACTATTATATAAAGATGGTGCTATGTAATGTTTTCCTCAAGATAAACCGGAAATAACTCTTAGGCATGGATTTATTTCCGGGTCAGGCAGTAGTATTAGGGGGAAGGACTGGTCGTGTCTGTTCCATCTAATCTATTTAGCTGTTCGAATTATGTCCGCAGGAAATTATGACATAGAAAGAGGTACTAGACACCACACACACACACACACGCACACACACACACACACACACACACACACACACACACACACACGATAATAAAATATCAATCAGAAAACAAATGTGTAGACTGAATTATGTAAACAAACAAATAAATTAATAAATAACAGAACATCTTACGAAACTTCAGTGAGAGGATAAAATATTTCTTACATCACACATTAGCAACAACAACAACAACAACAACAACAACAACAACAACAACAACAGTAATAATAATAATAATAATAATAATAATAATAATAATAATTGTGACGCATCAATTATCCCAGTGTGTGTGTGTGTGTGTGTGTGTGTGTGTGTGTGTGTGTGTGTGTGTGTTCGGCTACTGTCATATTAGCTAGAATTAATTGAGGGAGGTTAGGTTAGGTTAGGTTAGGTTAGGCTAAGTGTACTGATAGACAGAGATAGAGACAAGGGAAGGAGGGGGATGAGGTAGAAAGAAGATGGAGATGGAGGAGTAGGACAGAAGACTAAGGAGGAGGAGGAGGAGGAGGGTAGGAGGAGGAGGAAGAGGGGAGGAAGAAGAGGAGGAGGAGTCACCACAAACAAACACCCCCAGCTGACAGAGAGAAACTTAACAGCTCCTCCCTCCCCTCCCACTCCTCCTTCACCCCCCACTCCTCCCTTCACCCCCACCCCTCACAACACCCCCCCTCCTAGGAACGCAGCCCAACACACACACACACACACACACACACACACACACACACACACACATATGCGTTTTTGAGGTTTTAAACACTTGTGTACTTAGCGTGCCTGACATACCTGAGGTGACCACAGGTATGTTACCAGGTGGAACTGTTTCTCGTCGTCATCGTCATCATTACCACCAGAGGGCCACACACACACACACACATACTGCCAGTTAACGTACACACACACACACACACACACACACAGTACCAAGCACCACCTCCTCCTCCTCCTCTTTCTCGTTACCTTCAAGTTTTACCTGATGTGTCGACCTTGAAGTAACCTTGTTTGAACTTACTATCATGAACTTAGCCTAACCAAACCTAACCAAACCTAACCTAACCTAACCCTAACCCACAACCAAACCTAACCTACCCTTGATCTAACCTAACCTATTCTTACTTAACCTAACCTAACCAAACAGACAGACAGACTGACAGAAAGTGTGAATGGATGAGGATGAGAATATCTCTCTCTCTCTCTCTCTCTCTCTCTCTCTCTCTCTCTCTCTCTCCCCCCCCTCTCTCTCTCTCTCTTGTGGCACACATGGTGGATAAAAGCAGATGGTGGCTCACATACTGTGTAATTATGACCTCACAACCTCTCCTAATTACCTCACAACCTCTTAATTACCTCACAGTACCTCACAACCTCTCCTAATTACCACCAACCTCTTGATTACCTCACAACCTCTTAATTACCTCACAGAACCTCACTACCTCTATTTATCTCACAATGGCGAGTAAGAAGTGAGGAAGTAGGAGTGGCGAGTGGAACAAATGGCGAGTGAAGAGTAGAACAAGTGGCGAGTGATGGTAAAACAAGTGGCGAGTGAAGAAAACAAGGGCGGAAAGTAGAACAAGTGGCGAGTGATGAGTAAAAAGTGGCAGATAAACAAATGGCAGTGAAGAGAGAGAACAAGTGGCGAGTGATGAGTAAAACAAACAAGTGGCGAGTGATGAGTAAAACAAGTGGCGAGTGATGAGTAAAACAAGTGGCGAGTGATGAGTAAAACAAGTGGCGAGTGACGAGTGGAACAAGTGGCGAGTGACGAATTGCTACAATGTGTCTTCCTTACCCAGTGGTGACGCAGAAAGGCCTTAGTTATTTCTCATCAGGTTGAAAGTTTGTGTGTGTGTGTGTGTGTGTGTGCCGCTGCTCCTGGGGGCCTTGTCTCCTCCGCATACACACACCCTCACTCAGGCAGGCAGAGGTAGTCAGTGTTGCTCCAGCTGCCGTTGTGATCACACACACTCCCCGGCAGCTCTCGTGGTCACTACACCCTGGACATTGTCTCAGCTGGACACACGATCAGAGCTGCGTTTTACAAGTGTCGTGCCTCCGTGATGCCCAACAGTGATCTACTTGTGTTACAGTGCCGTACAGTGCCTCACTCCCAATACATGATGGCCATTAATGGACATATTTTTTCTTGATAGTGAGTGTAAGAGTCACGGGAGGTGGCAACCAGACGACCCAGCGAGGAGAGTGTGTGGTAGAGGAGTCGACTTTACAGTTAGACGAGCAGGTGTGTGTGTGTGGTGTAGCAGTAAAGGGGTTTTCATGGTGACACTCAAGCGTTGTGTGGCCCACCAGTGCCTCTAACCACCACCACCACCACACTACCACCACCAACCAAGATGGTGGAGGAAGAAGTGTGTTGACCACCACCATCACCCACACGAGCTCCGAGTCACAGCTCTTAACGTTGTGTGTTAAGCCAAGGTCCTGTGGCCCAGATGAGATAAGCTGCGGTACCTGGCCGCCACAAGCCCGGGCCAACACTCCTCCACAAAAACAAGTCTTGCGCAAAACGGACACACAAACGGACCTCTGAACTGTTCCTTGGAGTGAAAAGTGTACGAGGGATACCAAGGAGGAGAAGAAAGAATTAGACTATTGTTACGTGTGTGTGTGAGGGCACTACTCGGCCACACACCTCCACTATGGACACAAAAACTAGTGAAGGTAAAGCGAAGCCCCTTTAGGTACGCCGCCTCACGCTGATAGACGCGGCGTACCTTAGGTGTGGTGTATAGTCCCAGGTCGTCACATACTAGGTTGTGACGGTGTGTTTGTTACGTCACACCAGGAAGCCATATATATACTGACTCCCTCCCTTACCTCACCCCCTCACCACACCCTATCAGCATTCTCTAACTTGATAATATTCACCAGAAAAACATGATCCAATGAAGGAATGCGATGCTTGCTCTCTCTCTCTCTCTCTATCTCTCTCTATCTCTCTCTCTCTCTCTCTCTCTCTCCCACTAACCTCAAAACTTAAACAAAAATCCTTAAAAAAAACTATCCTAAAACTGAAGAAATTTCCCTGATCTAAAATTAACCTGATTTATTCCTACTAAAGGTTAGGGATTTTATATATATTTTTAATCTTGTTATTTTGATTTTTTTGTCCTGGTCGTTAAGTTAAGGTCGTAGACGCCACTAAACTACGACACTTAACGACCCTTTCTACTCCCTTAACTGTAGCTGTGTAAATTTCATAAGATAATTTAAGTAGTTTTCTTCATTGAGTATAAACCATTTACATTAATTTACCGTTCACACTATAATGGTCTAAACTGTTTACGGTTATTTACAATTATTACACAGGTGTAAGATATGTACAGTATATCCATTTACAACTGTTATGATAAAGTCTTCTGGTTTTTTCCAATATTTTACAACTTTTTGGTTATCGAGTTTGGTTTGTTCACCTTCCATTTACATTTACGTGGCGATGAGTTTTGTGTAAATGAGGAAATACTGACAGACAGACAGACAGACAGACAGACAGACAGACAGACCAGACAGAACGAACTCAGATAGACAGACACAGACAAATAGACAATAGACAAAACACACACAGTAATACGAAGAATGAATGAATAGTACACTGCATACACACACACACACACATACACGCCCGTACATACACATACACGCCTTACACACACAAACACGCGTACATACACATAATATTCATATAACTGCAAGAGGTTCGTGGTAATACTAATACAAGGAAATGTAAACACACACACACACACACAGTATAGTCAAGTACACAGGAAATACCTCTGAACAGCGCCATCTATTGAGGTCCTCAACTAAGGCGGAATGTACTGTATATAGCTGACAACAACAATAATAACAAAATAATAACAATAACAACAATAATAATAACAACATCAGTAATAATAATAACACTAACAACAATAACAACACCAACAATAATAACAACAATAACAATCCAAACCACCACCACAACCACCACCACCACAACCGCGTATCTTAAAATAAATTATATCTTTGACTTCACCAATATTTTTTCCTCCTCAAACACACATACACTTTCTGTTGAGCGTTACGACACCTCAGTGAGTTACGGCCTTGAGTGACGCTTGAGTTACGTCAATATCTTGTAGTGTTACGTTACGCTATCACCACCGCCGACCCGCATCTGTAGTGAAGGGCCTATAGAATGTGTTACGTTACATCATTTTCCAGTTACTTGACATTGTAACAGTTAGCCCTAGTTAACAGTCAGTAGTTCAGTAGTGTTAGGTCATTTTTACCAGTTACTTGACATTGTATTAATGCAACCTTACTGACTGACTGACTCAATCATTCACTGACTCACTCACTAACTGATTGAATCATCAATTCACTCGCTGACTCACTTATGACTAACCGTGACTCACTCTTGTTTCCGTCTTGGCGTCCCCATTCTTGAGACTCACCGCATGAGTCAGATAATGAAAGAGAGAGAGAGAGAGAGAGAGGTGTGACTCATTCAATGGTTTGTTTATCTAAAGAGAGGGAGGTCCTTACCCCACCAAGAGTACTCAAGGGGTTACGTGTACTCTCTCTCTCTCTCTCTCTCTCTCTCTCTCTCTCTCTCTCTCTCTCTCTCACCTATAGTTAAGAATGTACAAAAATCAAGGTATGGGTATAATGACTGATAATAATAATAATAATAATAATAATAATAATAATAATAATAAATAAATAATAACTGTAGAACAATATTAATAGAGAGGGTATTATATCCGACTAAATATATGTGTGTGTGTTTGTCTGTCAGGTGTGGTGATGGTGGCTGTCGGCGGCGCTGAAGGTGTGGCGGCTTGGGTGACGGCCGTGGCTATAACGCTGGTGCTGGTGATCGTGTTCCTGGTGTCTTCCGTCCTCAACACCATCTTCCTCGTCATCTTCTTCAGGAGATCTTCACTACGTAGCATCTCCAACAGGTGAGTCAGTTAATTAGGTTCGTTTAGTGGATATCTACTAACACACACACACACATACACACACAGGATATAGGGTACAGTAGGTAAGTGGATACAGTTCTCACCTCCTGAGCATAAGAGCATTGGTTCACATCCAAATCTTTACTCTGCTCAGCTGTCAAAGAGAGTCACCTGACTACACAATTTGGGAAGTGAAGGCTGTCGGTGCAGTGGCAATTTGTAGCAACTTATTATTATTTCCCATGTGTATTTATGAACGATTTTTCATCTGTTTACGTATCATGTTTTGTTCTTTTTCTTCGTGTCATCAAAAGCTGTTTGTCTGTGTGTCGATATTTTCTGTCTGTCTGTCTGTCTCTGTCATACCACACATTAGCCACAGTGGTGTGGCAGTGTGGTCGAGGTGATCTCAATGAGTGTATAACGTAATCCAACACTCATGATGATGATACATTCCATTACTACACATTACGGCAGAATAGCACACACACACACACACACACACACGCACACACACACACACACACACACACACACACACACACACACACACACACACACACACACACACACACACTAATCAGAGAAAGATAAGAATACATAATAAGAGAAATAGAGAAAGAAAGATAATAGAAACTAACAAACATAGGAGGAGACAAGCAAGACCCCTAGGACACTCCACTACGTCACAATCAACAACAGGTGTTTCCTTTTCACCTCTCGTCCCTACAGGTGTCAGGGGTGACCTTAAGGCTTTACTCTTGTTGACCTCTGTGACCCTGTGTATCCCTGTGACCCTGATTCTTGTAGATGACCTTTGTAGATAGCTTTTCCTACCTTCCACACACTATATCCAGGGCTCACGGGGGGTATATAAGGCTCGTTAAGGAAGTCTGTCTGTATATCTGTCTGTCTCTGTCTGTCTGTCTGTATATCATCTATCTGTCTGTCTGTCTGTATATCTGTCTGTCTGTCTGTATATCTGTCTGTCTGTCTGTCTGTATATCTGTCTGTCTGTCTGTCTGTCTGTCTGTTTCTCTCTCTCTGTCTAATTAATTTAACAAGTCATTCTATATATCTATTTTCTACCTGTGTACCTAATTATGTATGTCTCTTTCACACACACACACACACACACACACACACACACACACACACACACACACACACACACACACACATATCCGGTTCCTTGATGTTATCTTCACAAGTGGTCTGAGATAACAAGATGGTGAGACAAGATCTTAAAGCGACAGGTGAGATCTTAAGATAACAGTTGTGTAAGGGGGCGGTTAATTAAGGAGCGTGACCATGTTGGGAGGACAGTGCCTGATGTTGTGGCACTGTAAGTTATTGGCTCTCTCTCTCCTCCCTTCATTCTATAGCTAGGTCAAGTGTCCACCAAAATGATTATCAGGTAGAGAGAGAGAGAGAGAGAGAGGATAAACTAAGGTTGTTTCCTGTCTCACTTAATCACCACCACCACCACCACCACTACCACACCACCACCACCACACCACCGTCACCACCACCACCATCATCCTGGGTCATAGGGGTTTTAGGGAGAGTGAACGCCGGTAGAGAACTCACTGGGACGTTCAGGTTAAGAGTGAACGCCATGAGGGAGTAGGGAAAGAGGGAGAGGGGTGTGTAGGAGGGGAGTAGGGAGAGGGGGTGCAGGAGGGTAGGGAGAGGGGTGTGAGAGGTAGTGACAATGTTACCAAGCAGTGACTCATACAGGCAGGTAATGGAGGCAACCCGACCTAGACTGATTTGGTTCACTGATATCTTTACCTGCCAGTCATCCTCCCTCCCCTTCCATACCCCACCTCCTCTCCCCCCTCACCCCCACCTCCCTCTCCCCTCACCCCCCACCTCCCCAAACTGCCAAGATTGAGAGGAAATCCAAGACCAGAGACCAAAGACCACGAGACCAATAGACCATCCCCGACCTCCCTCCAAGGACCAGTAACCCCTCTTGAGTCTCACCTGTATAACCAGAGCCTTGTATGGTGGGACACTAATTGATAGTCAGAGGACAGGTGTGTGTTGCTACCTGGTTCATGGAGACATTTGTAACACATATGTCTGTCGTTTACACATACATGCATACATACACGCACGGAAACAAACACACACACACATATACACATCTGTCTCTTTCACACATCTGCCACACCTTGACTGAAGAATCAATTAGTGACTCTCTTACCTGTGTCTACCTGTGTCTACCTGGAGTCTACCTGTGTCTACTTGTCTCTCTCTTTGTATGTGTTTTTCTATGATTCTTTCTCCCCTTTTCCCTCCCTCCCCTCCTCCTCCCCCCTGGTCCTGCCCAACCTGTAGGGATGGTGGCCACAGATTAAGGGAGGGAGGGAAGGCACCTCCTAGACATTTTATCCCTCCTGTCTACCTCCCTCCCTCTCCTTCCCTTCTCTTTCCCCCTCCCTCTCATTTGGTCTCTCTTACCTCTCCTCCCTCCCTCTCCTTTCGTTTTATCTCCTCTCACCCCTTCCCTCCCTCTTTTCCTTCTCCATTTCTTCCCCTCCTTCCTCCTACCTCCTTACCCTCTCCCCTCCTCCTCCTCCCTCTCCCCCTCCTCCCCTCCCTCTCCCCTCCCTCCCCACTCCTCTATCCTTCTCTCCTCCCCTTCTCCCCTCCTCCCTCCCTCTCCATCCCGCCATTGTTAGTTTCCGGTGGACATCTCTCTCTCTATCCGAGGGTGGCCGTTCACACCCACCGCCCACCCACACCCCCATCCGCCATTCTCCTAAAGCCCACCCACTCCTTTGATTACCCACCCATACACATTCCACCTAGGCGCAACCACACACACACACACACACACACACATCACGTAGACACCCATTAGAGTGGTAGCGGACCCCACCCGACTCTTACCTCTGCCCTCTGACGGCCGCTGAGGCAGAAATACTGAGAGCAGGTGAAGAAAATACCTCTCCCTCCCTCCTTCTCTACCTCTCTCTCCCTCCTTCTCTACCTCTCTCTCCCTCTCCCTCCCCTCCTTCTCTACCTCTCCCCTCCTTCTCTACCTCTCCCCTCCTTCTCTACCTCCCTCCCTCCTTCTCTACCTCTCCTCTCTTCTCTACTCCTCCTCTTCCTCTCCCTCCTTCCCTCCATCTACCTCCCTTGCCTCCTCTTCCTTATCTCCCTTCTTCCCCCCTCCCCTACCCCCTACCCTACCTATATGGTGTTAACAATTGGGGGAGGGGGAGGGAGGGAGAAGAAGGAGGGAGGAGGGGGGAGGAGAGGAGATGGGAGGAGGAGGGGAAGGAGGGAGGAGGAAGGAGGAGGAGAGGCTATGCCATTCATTGGGTTACATATTCGTCTGACATGATCCTTAGTGGCTGCTGTCAAGGTGAGGGAGGGAGGGAGGAGTGGGGGTGAGGCAGAAAGGGAGGAAGGGGGATAGAGGGTAATGGAGAAGGTTAGGTTAGGAAAAAAGGAGAGGTGTAGGAGTAGTGGGTGTAAGTAGTGTAGTGGGTGTAAGTAGAGTGTAGTGGGTGTAAGATGGTGTAGTGGGTTAGTAGTTATGTGGGTGTAAGTAAGTGGGTAGCTAAGTCAAGAGTAGGTGTAAGTAGGTGTAGTGGGTGTAAGTGAGTAGTGAAGTAGAATCCTGAGAGAGAGAGAGAAGATTTACCCCCTCTCTCTCTCTCAGGGTTGGTGTGGGGGGAGACGTTGGTGTTTATAGTTGTGGTTAAGTAGGTGGTGGCAGGTGCGTTGTCAGGGGTGTGGCAGAGGTAGTGAGAGGAGATCCTAGTGTGGGCGTGATGGTCACAGGTGCTGATGAGGTGTGTAGGGTGCTAGGGAAGGTGTGAGGTGCTAGGAGAAGGTGTGAGTAGAAAGGTGTAGAAGGTGAGTCTGGGGAAGGTGGAGGTGCTAGGAGAAGGTGTGAGGTGCTAGGGGAAGGTGTGAGGTGCTGGGAGAGGTGTGAGGTGCTAGGGGAAGGTGTGAGGTGCTAGGGGAGTGGGGGAAGGTGTGAGGTGCTAGGGGAAGGTGTGAGGTGCTAGGGGAAGGTGTGAGGTGCTAGGTAAGGTGTGAGGTGCTAGGGGAAGGTGTGAGGTGGGAGGCGTGAGGTGCTAGGGGAAGGTGGGTGGAGGTGCTAGGGGAAGGTGTGAGGTGCTAGGGGAAGGTGTGAGGTGCTAGGTGAAGGTGTGAGGTGCTAGGGGAAGGTGGGAGGTGCTAGGAGAAGGTGTGAGGTGCTAGGGAGAAGGTGTGAGGTGCTAGGGGAAGGTGGGAGGTGCTAGCAATGAAAAAATTTAATAAAATATGAGAGGACAAATTATTAAACAGAAAATAACAACATAAGAAAAATTACCCTAAACCCCCAGGACCCACCCGCCCGCCGCCCGCCCCGCCCCCCCAGGGTACACGGAGTAGGCCCCTAGTGGCTCGCCCTTAGACCAATGAGTATGACCTCAACACTCGCCCTTCTCCCCACTCGACCCTCCTGTGTGTGTGTGTGTGTGTGTGTGTGTGTGTGTGTGAGAGAGGGCAGGCGTGATGTTCGGATACAATCTAGTGGCGTGATGATGGCCCGCCCGTGGTCCACCTGTGGCCCGCCTTTGTACGTACCACAAGGACAGTATCCACACACAAACACACACACACACACACTATTTTTTTCCATCTTGGCTTCAGGTCACAAAGCTAAAAATATGAATGATAATTTACTGGGTCTTGCTGGTGGGCGTGGGCGTGGACGTGGTGTGGGCGTGGACGTGGTGTGGGCGTGGACGTGGTATGGTAGGGGACGTGGATTACGCCCTCCACCACCACGGGGCCTCAACACACTGTAGCACCTGGAGGTCACTGTCTCAGGTGTGTCAAGGGGCGCCTGTGGTGACACCCATTAGGACGGGGACAGGTGACACCCATTAGGACTGAGGGGCTGGAGGGGGGTGGGGGAGGGGCTGATGAGCTGTCACCTTCGTACCTCACTGCGCCTTCATGCCCAGCCAGTAAGTTAAGAAGTACAAGTAGGTGTATTACTGGATGTTGGGGGCTGTTTGGAGCGTGGGCTGATGAGAGCGTGGAGAAGGAGTGTGGGAGCATGTTGGGGCGTGTTGGGGACTATTGGGAGCGTGGGGAGGACGCTGTGGAGGCTGTTGAGCATGGTGGGACTATTGGGGCGTGGGGGAAGCTGGGAGCATGGTGGGGCTGTTGGAGCGTGGGGAGGGCTGTTGGGAGCGTGGTGGTGGTGGGGGTGGGGGTGTTGGGAGCATGGTGGGGACTGTTCGGAGCATGGTTGGGGCTGGGTGGCTTGGGGACCAGAGTGAACCGGAGAGAGAAGAGACAGACCCCAGCTGTGTTAGTGGGGACACCGCCCTACACCTGGACCATTAGCGGTACACGGTCCATCACGCTCTCTGGTCCAGCGCCCTTCCAGTCACTCCCCCTGTTGCAACCCGTCTGTATCCTCTGGCACAGGTACAGATACAAGCACAGTAGTTACAGGTGCAGGTAATTACAGGTACAGGTGGTACAGGTAGTTACAGGTGCAGGTAGTTACAGGTACAGATACAGGTACAGTAATTTTCGAAGACGTACAAACGATTATTGTGAGAGTAAGAGACGGTGCACCAGGTAGAGACCTGTACCTTACCTGGCTCTGACACACCTGTTACCTGTAGAGTACCTCCTCTTCTACAGGTCAATCACTTAAATTAATGGGGAGGGGAGTACACACACACACACACATGCTAATAACTACCTAACTACCTGGACTATATAATTACTGGGTTAAGACGAACAGGTGATACTCCCTAGGTGTCTAAGATGTGTTGACAAAGTCTTTTAATTGACAATGTTGAACGTTTGTCTGTCACTCGCCGTTAAGGTTCAAGAATGTCGTTGTGTGTGTGTGTGTGTGTGTGTGTGTGCGTGTTTAAAGACCCTAACACACACACACACACACATACATTTCCTGTCTTCCTGAACCTTCATCAAATATTCACGTTATCAGATCACACCTAAACACAGTGCTTGTACCTGTCCTTAATGTGTACACCTGTGCTGTGTGTATGTAAATGTCACACATGTAAACATATGTATAAACGTACACTATCATGTGAACGAATACATGAATAAATATGTATAATGATATATTTATACACTGAACACACACACACACACACACACACACACACACACACACACACACACACACACACACACACACACACACATATTTCGACCTACGCCCACGCCCACCCTTACACAAGGGTTTCTATGTCCATTTTAAGTGTATCGAGGGTCTCAAAACAGGAAGAGTGAGTGAGACAGAGGAAGGAAGTGAGAGAGAGAGAGAAGGAAGGAAAGTGAGAGAGAAGTAAGGAAGTGAGAGAGAGGGAAGGAAGAAAGGAGAGAGAGAGAGGGAAGTAAGAAGTGAGAGAGAGGAAAGGAAGGAAGTGAGAGAGAGGGAAGGTAAGTGAGAGAGAGAGGGGAAGGAAGTGAGAGGGAAGGAAGGAAGTAGAGAGAGAGAGGGAAGGAAGAGGAGGTGAGAGAGAGAGGGAAGGTAGGAAGTGAGAGAGGAAGTAAGTAGGAGAGAGAGGGAAGGAAGGAAGTAGAGAGAGGGAAGGAAGGAAGTGAGAGAGAGGGAGGTAGGAAGTGAGAGAGGGAAGGAAGGAAGTGAAAGAGAGGAAGGAAGTGAGAGAGAGGGAAGGTAGGAAGTGAGAGAGAGGGAAGGTAGGAAGTGAGAGAGAGAGGGAAGTAAGGAAGTGAGAGGGAAGGAAGGTAGGAAGTGGGGAGAGAGGGGGAAGGAAGGAAGTGAGAGAGGGAAGGAAGGAAGTAGAAGAAGAGAGGGAAGTAGAGGTGAGAGAGGAGGTAGGAAGTGAGAGAGAGGGAAGGTAGGAAGTGAGAGAGAGAAGTAAGGAAGTGAGAGAGAGGGAAGGTAGGAAGTGAGAGAGAGAAGTAAGGAAGTGAGAGAGAGGAAAGGGAAGTAAGAGAGAGAGAGAAGAATAATACCTCCGTATAAACCATCACTTATAAATAAGAAACATAAGTAACTTAGTCTTCCATAACTGAGGTTTATTGTAGAAAACATTTACGGTTGTATATAATTAATAATAATAATGATGATAATAATAATAATAATAATAATAATAAAATAATAATAAAATAATAATAATAATAATAATAATAATAATAATAAAAAAAAATAATAGTAATAATAATAATGAATATAATAATAATAATGATAATAATAATTATAATATTTTTATTATTATTAATAATAATCTCTCTCTCAAGTATCAATAAATCAATACTTGTTCACTACTTCATTAACTCACTTATATTATACGTCGACCTTCCATTAAGTATTGATGTGATTCCTAAAATGACGGTAATTTATTCTGTGGTATATAACGTGTTAAGTTTGTTTACATACTGGTCGGAGTGGGAGGAGCTTGTTGTCGGAGTGGGAGGGGTTTGTTGTTGGAGTGGGAGGAGCTTGTTATCGGAATAGGAGGACCTTGTCGTCGGAATGGGAGGAGTTTGTTATCGGAAAGGGGAGGAGCTTGTTGTCAGAGTGGGAGGAGCTTGTCGTAGTAGGAGGGGCTTGCCTGATTGGGGAGTGATTTGTCGTTATGGGTGGGGTTTTGTCATAGTAGGAGGGGCTTGTCGTAGTGGGAGGAGCTTGTCGTCGGAATGGGAGGAGTTTGTTGTAGGAATGAGAGGAAGCTTGTCGTAGGGGGTAGGAGGGGTTTGTCGTGTTAGGCAGAACCTATTGACTTGGGCGGATCTCTCTCTCTCTCTCATTCTTTCTCACCAGCTCTCTCTCTCTCTCTCTCTCTCTCTCTCTCATTATCTATCTTCCTCTCTCTCGTCGTCATCAATCATTTTCTCCCTCCTCCCTCCCTCTACCTATCTCATTCTCTCTCTTATTTATTGGCATCCCCTACATCCTTGTGTAAGGTGAAGCGCAGAAGCGTTTACAGCGCCCAACAGGGAAGCATGCTAAGTTCATGCTTTTTGCTATCTCATGAGTTAAGGGCGTAGAAGCCTGAAGAGTCAAGGGCGTAGAAGCCTGAAGAGTCAGGGCGTAGAAGCCGAAGAGTCAAGGGCGTAGAAGCCTGAAGAGTCAGTGGTTTATGTCATCAAGTTATTGGAAGCTCCATCAACTTTCCTGAATACGAATTCACCAACCGACACACCAAGTACCTACTGTACTGCTAGGTGAACAAAGGGACTAACAGGGGGCTAGGAAGTGTGTCCAAACAACTTCCACCGGCCCGGGAATCGAACCCGTGACATCTGGCTTGCGAAGACAAGAACGGTACCGCTTCTACCACCGATCCCCCCATTCTCTCTCTCTCCCTCTCTCCTGTCCCCCATGACCTCTGCAGGTGTACCCGGGGCAGCAGGCAGGTACAGTAGGTGGCCAGCCTGACGGAGAGCCACTAATAACTCACTATGATAATGAAGGAGTTTTCACCCATTTCCTGTACTAACCTGACGCGGGCGATGACGGGGAGAGACAGAGGAGGGTTTTATCTGGGGGGACTTGAGGGTGTCGAGTGAGGGAGATAGAGAGAGAGGGAGAGAGAGGACATATAAGAGCGATAGAGATAGACAGAGATACATAGCAGACAGACAGATAGATAAACAGATAGGAAAGATGGACGAGAAAAAGAAAGGAAAGAGAGAGAGAGAGGAGGTATAGCTAAATCACATACTAAGATAATACACACACACACACACACACACACACACACACTTGATGACGTTTAGGGATATGATTGTCATTTTGGCCTCAGGACTTCACTTCAAAGCTGTTTTCAACCCGGATGTTTTAACTGATTAGGTTGTGAGGTCAGAATATATGAAGGGGGAGGGGAGGTGAAAAGGGAGGGGAAGAGGGGAGGTGAAAAAGGGGAGGAGAGGGAGAAATGACCTCACTTCAAACGTCGTCTCAAAGTTCGTGATTGTAAATGTATTCCATTTTAAACTCTTTCATCTTACCTAATTCTAACATGAAGCTTGGTAGCCTACCACCACTACACCGCCACCATCACCACCACTACAACCATCATTATCACCTTAACCACCACTACCACTATCTCAACTACCACCACCACGACCACCCTGAAAGCAAAGACTCTGGTTGATTATTCATGAATGTAGAGAGTTAAAGGTGTGACGATATCTTTCCTTCCTTCCTTCCTTCCTTCCTTCCTTCCTTCCTTCCTTGAGGTTACTGATGGACTGACTGGTTAATAACATGGATACATTTATAACTAGGTCGTCTTATTCTTCTTCTTCTTCTTCTTCTTCTTCTACTATTCTTTCCATTTATTCTTCTGCTACTGCTCCTCTTCGTCTTCTTCTGCTACTGCTCCTCTTCGTCTTCTTCTGCTACTGCTCCTCTTCGTCTTCTACTGCTACTGCTCCGTCTTGGTCATGCTGCGGCCGTCCCAACGAAGGACACTGGTTAACAATTCAGTGCTCCTCAATCACGTATTAAAGTCAATGCGTATGAATGACATCCTCCCACCCCACCCATCCATAGCCCCTCACTCAAGGCCTACGTCATCAGCTGATAGATGTGTGTCGACCTCTCTCTCTCTCTCTCTCTCTCTCTCTCTCTCTCTCTCTCTCTCTCTCTCTACCTCTACCTCATAATAGAACACAGTTGTTAGAGTAATGAGAATGAATGAATGAGGTTTTGTTTACATAGGAAGAGAGGAGGACCACTTGGAATAACAGACCATAAATCAGTTATTAATGTGTGTATGTGTGTGTTTGTTTGTCTCTGTAAGTGTTTGTTTGTCTCTGTAAGTGTTTGTTTGTCTCTGTAAGTGTGTATGTCATGGTCACTGGTCAGTCACACTCCGTCCCTCCCTCCTTCCTTCCTCAGTGACGCCCCTCTTTAATCATGGTTGATATCAGTCTAGCAGGAAGTGAGGCTCTTCTCCTCTTCCATCATCCATCCTATCCTGCCGTCCGCCCGATTCTTCCTCCTGTCACATTCCCATACCACCTCTTACATTCACGTTTCCTGTCACTTTTGTAAATCATCCCTCTGTCTACCCACGCACCCTGACCACCTATCGCACCCTGTATTACCTCCCTACAGTCACACTTCCTGTCTCAACTGTCCGTCTTGGCCCTGTCTTAACCCACGCTTCCTGTCGCACTCTATATCTTCCCTATATGTTCACCCATGATTCCTGTCGCACTGTCCCGTACCCTGTTATCTTTCCTCTCACACCGCCTATGTCCCCCGTCCCCCCTCTCTATAATTCTGAAAGTCATCATGTGGTGGACGTGGTGGTGGTGGTGGTGGTGGTGATAGAGTGGTAATTGTGGTATGTGATAGTGGTAGTTGTGGTAAAAAATAATAAAACAATATCAAATTAACGAATCATTAAGTAAACGTATATTAAATTAGACGCCATCTTGTATCGTACACTATCTTATTATGACCTGACTATAAATAATCATCTTACGATCCATTATGAACAGGTAAGAATAATTAACGACCAGCGAGTATTTTTGTTTACCTGTCCAACTCAGTCGTGATAGAAGCAAATCGATTCAGTCTATATTTAGTATCTCGTGTTTATGGTCGCTTATTCTCCGAGACGCCGACCTGTTGCTCTCACCTTCGACATTATTGCCAACTCTCACAAAACAAAAGTCGTTGTTTTAAAAAGTAGAGTCGCTAAATTACATGAATATTTAAATACAAAAGGTGTTTATATTGAGAAATATTATTGGAAATTCGCTAAAGTTGGGTAATATATCTAAAATCGCTAAATTTGGTTAGAATTAAGGTTTTAAGTTATTTAAACTCAGTATATCACTTTTAAAACTCGCTAAATTTTAATACTAACTAAAAAATCGTTAAAATTACCTAATACCTAACCTAAAAATTACTCATATTCGCCCAAATTAAACCAAAATCTTAAATTCACTCAAACTCTCCTAAAAACCGCTAACAACTCACTAACATGACCCGGAAGTCGCTAACCCCGCCCCCCCCAAAAAAATCGCTTAACATCGCTACAATCAAAGTTGGCAACACTGACGGGTAGTGAGGGAGGGAGGGTTGGCAACACTGCAGAAACGAATAGATATATATGTAAATTTTTATCATAATTATGGAAGTTATCTGACAAGTTCCTGCTGATAATGAGTACCACAGGAGGAGGAGGAGGAGAGGAGGAGGAGGAGGAGGAGGAGGAGGAGGAGGAGGAGGAGGAGGAGGAGGAGGAGGAGAGGAGGAAAGGAGACGTAGATAAGAGATAGATACAGTAAATTGAGGTAATACAACTAATGTTAATTTATATAAACAGAGAGAGAGAGAGAGAAATCAAGTATTTTCTTTCGCCAGTACGAGCAATCAACATCTCTCAGCGTTCCTCTCTCTCTCTCTCTCTCTACCCGGCGATGATACAATAATGAAACCTTAGCCTGACGAACCTTCGCTCGCCTTTTAACGTCTCTCTCTTTCTCATCGTAAGTACAAACACACTTACACACACACACACACACACACACACACACACACACACACACACACACACACACACACACACACACACACACACACACACTTACACACACACACACACACACTTACACACACACACACACACACACACACACACACACACTCACACACTTACACACACTACACACACACACACTACTGTCACGTGAACTCCTGAAAACCTGTGTGTGTGTGTGTGTGTGTGTGTGTGTGAGAATAAAGGTTTATACCACATTTTCTCAGCAGCTGATCACCCTGACATTTTACTCTCACGGTAAACAAAACCTTAAAATCGACACTCGTCGTTTTAGTGGTCTCGAGTGGTCCCAAGTGGTCTCTAGTGGTCTATAATGGCCTTTGGTAGTCGTTACCGGTCTCTAATGGTCTTTAGTGGTCTCTAATAGTCCACAATGGTGTCTACTGGTCTCTAGTGGTGTTCACTGGTCTCTGGCACCGTCCTCCCATCACTCACCACCCGGAGTTGAGTTTAGACAGGCACTCACACCGGCGATCGTCCGTCTGGCGCAACTCCCAAGTGGTTTTAACACATATGGATTAGGTTAGCATGAGAACACCAGGATATTTACTGATCTGTGTTAAAGGGTTTACACATCCCCACACACACACCCCCTAACACATCCCCCACACACACACCCTAACACATCCCCCACACACACACCCCTAACACATCCCCACACACACACACCCTAACACATCCCACACACACACCCTAACACATCCCCCCACACACACACCCTAACATCCCCCACACACACACCCCTAACACATCCCCCCCACACACACACCCCTAACACATCCCCACACACACACCCCTAACACATCCCCCACACACACACACCCTAACATCCCCCCACACACACACACCCTAACACATCCCCCCACACACACACACAACATCCCCCCACACACACCCCTAACACATCCCCACACACACCCTAACACATCCCCACACACCCCTAACACACCCCCACACACACACCCAACATCCCCACACACACCCTAACATCCCCACACACCCCTAACACATCCCCACACACCCCCTAACATCCCCCCACACACACACCCCCTAACACATCCCCCACACCCCCTAACACATCCCCCCCACACACCCCCTAACATCCCCCCACACACACCCCTCCACATCCCCACACCCCACACATCCCCCACACACACACACACATCCCCACACCCACACACCTAACACATCCCCACACACACACACACACACCCCCACACACACACACCTAACACATCCCCACACACACACACTAACACACTTTTAGACATCTTTCACACCCCCACTCGCCCTTCAACACATCCCCACACACCTTAAACAATCCACACACCCTACAACCGCCTTCACACATCCCACACACCCCTACACCCTCCACCCCACACCCTACCCTCACCCACACCCCTCACCCTCACCCCTACACCCCTACACCCTCACACCCCTACACCCTCACACCCCTACACCCCTACACCCTCACACTACACCCTCACACCCCTACACCCCTCACACCCCTACACCCTCACACCCTCCACCCTCACACCCCTACACCCCCCCCCTCACCCACCCCACACCCACCCCACCCACCCCCCCCACCCCTACACCCTCACACCAAAGCCGTCATCTCCCCTAATAAGACAGACAACTACTGTATAGATGTCCAGTAGACTCTAGGCCTAACTCACACTTCAGACTCTAGGCCTCACTTCAGGCTCTAGGCCTAACTCACACTTCAGACTCTAGGCCTAACTCACACTTCAGACTCTAGGCCTAACTCACACTTCAGACTCTAGGCCTAACTCACACTTCAGACTCTAGGCCTAACTCACACTTCAGACTAGGCCTAACTCACACTTCAGACAGGCTAACTCATCAGACTCTGGCAACTCCACTCTCCCCACTTACTCGCTCTCTAGCTCTAGCCTACACTTCAACTCTAGGCCTAACTCACACCTCAACTTTTTCGAAGGACCAATTGGTTTACTCTGACCCAGCCTATGTTTGGACGTCTTTAGGCCTATGTTCTGGGGTCAATTGGTTTACGTTCTGGGGGTCTGGTCTGATGTTCTGGGGGTCTATAGGCCTATGTTATGGGGTCTATAGGCCTATGTTTTGGGGTCTATAGGCCTATGCTTTGGGGTCCATAGGCTTTAAGACTTGAGAGAGGACAGAAAGACAGAATAAATAGAGAGAGAGAGAGATGTCCACGTGTCATAATTTACTTGAATAATAGAGACAGACAGACAGAAGACAGACAGACAGACAGAACCTGTGCTTTAGAACATATTATAAGTAAGTCCCCAAGGGCGTTCATATTTTAGAACTGATCGCCCATAACCTAAGTAGAACAACACAAACACACACACACACACACACACACACACACACACACACACACACACTTAATGAGATCACCCCGGAGCACCACCATTAATCACTCCCTCCTCCTCCTCCTCAAGTCGACATCTTAAATGGACAAAAGCGGCCAATTCCGGGGTTTTTACAGGCGTACCCAACATAGCGGAGGGAAACGAAGTACCCTCCTTCCCTCCCTCTTGTTCCTCCCTCCTGTTCCTCTTCCCTCCCTCCCTCCTGTTCCTCTTCCTCCCTTCGTCTTCTTCCCTCCATTCTTCATCTTCCCTTCCTTCGTCTTTCATTCCCTCCTCGTCCTCACACATCCACACACACCTCTATACACATCCACACCACACCCACACCACACACCCACACCACACCTCTACACAGCCACACACACCCGACAAAAACACTCCCTGGGTGTAAAAACAACAACAACGACACGGAACAAAAGGAAAGGCTCTGTAGCGTTTAATCGGCCCTTGTTGGTGGACATTAATGAGAGCCTCTCCCTATATGGCGGGGAGCGAGGGTGGGCGTGAGGCAGGGCTGGGGAGGTGCGGGGGAGGGGTCAAGATGAATGTGGGGGGGGGAGGTGCTGGGGAGTAAGAGATGTGCACTTGAGGCAGGGCTGGGAGGTGCTGGGGAGGACAGGATGGGGTGGGGTTAGAATGAGTGCGGAATAAGGGGAGGTGTAAATGTGAGGTAGGGCTGGGGAGGAGAGAAGTGTTGGGAAGAGAAGAGGAGAGGTACTTAGAGGCCTTCCTCCCTCTTCTGACAGGTTACATGACTCCCCGGCCGGGTAGGACCAGACCTGGGGGAGAGGATCTGGGGAGAAGAGACCTGGAAGGGAGGTGATCCAACGTGGTGGTCATCCATCAGTGGTCGTGGTCGCTATCACAACATTGTCTTATGGACTTTCATGACCCCCCAAAACACCAACATTGATCAATTACCGCGACAAGTATGGATGTTCTGTGTTAATCGGCGTAATTTTGCGTCAAACTGCGTAGATTTGCGTCAAACTGCGTAATATTGTGTTTTGTATACCTGAACTGTCTATTTACAAGGTGAATCAATGTGAACAGGTATGCTAATTTTACATAATCTATCTATCTATCGTCGGTGTGGTGGTGTAGGGACACGTCTTGCATACATTACTATAGGACGTGACCCTCAGTCTGTCAATCTTTCTCTCGTGTTTATCATTAGTCTCTCTCTCTCTCTCTCTCTCTCTCTCTCTCTCTCTCTCTCTCTCTCTCTCTCTACGACGCCAGACAGGCATCAGGTGAAAGGAACGTGATGGTCAGGGGAACACAAGCAGGCGGGGATTTACCTTCTCGAAATAGTAACGGAGAATGGCCAAGGTTAAGTGTTGTTATGCAGCTGACACTAATAATACCAGTCAGGTGTAGAGCCTCAGGTAGTAAAGGTCACCAGTCTGGGAGGTCACGTAAAGAGGAGAGGTCACATAAGGAGGTCATAGTGGATAGGGCAAGGTCACCATTGGACGCTAGGACACTGGTGATAGTGGTGGTGTTGGGTTACATTGCATCACTCCCTCCTTCCCTCCCGACTACTTAACTCACCACTACACCTTATTGCCCCCAGGTATGGTGACTCTTCTCCTCACAAGTTACACAACATCACACACTTGTGATCCTCGCGTGACCAGGAGTAGGGGGTGTAGAAGGTGTGAGACTTGTGGAGGGTGGTCCGTCACACACACACACACACACACACACACACACACACACACACACACACACACACACACACACACACACACACCTGTTCTCGCCTCACCAACTAAACAAACTAGTGTTTATTTATACCTCAGCCATAACTCTCACTCATCAGGGTAGTGACGACCTCCAGGAGAAATGTATCAGTCCCCCCCTCGTCCTTCACCCGTTTTTTATTGAGTCTCTCCTTCATCTGTCGTCGTTTTCTTTGGTGGTTTGGATTAGTTTTTTTTGTGGGAGGGGCAGGGCCGGATTTACTAATAAGCCAAGTAGGCCATTGGCCTAGGGCACCACCGGTATCTGGGGGCCCACTGAAACTAATTTGTCGCGCAGCGTGCCAGCGTATAACCTTGTTTCAAGTGTACACCGAGTATTTCATTATATAATATATTCACAACCATAAGGGCCCCTGTACAATAAGTATAGGCCCGCAGTGGTCTTCAACTGGTGGGCCATGGCCCACTGATTATTGAAACATGCAAACATTTCTATAAATTTGGGGGCCCACTGATGAGTTTGGCCTGGGGCCCACAAGTAGGTAAATCCGGCCCTTGGGGAGGGAAAATGGGGCGGGGTGAGGGAGGGAGAGGGGTGGAGGGTGAGGGAGGGGAGAAAGGGGTGAAGGGTGAGGGAGGGAGAAGGGGGTGGAGGTGAGGGAGGGGAGGGGTGGGGGAGGAGGAAGAAGGTAAATAGTTTCATTAGGTCATTTGCCTATGGCTTAATGGCTCCTCCTGCCAAAATAGATCGGGCCAAGGACCATGCGGTGAGACACACACACACACACACCTGGAGGGCGCCACTGTTTATCTGAAGCAGGCCGATGGGGGATATTGCAATCAGCGCTGTCTTTCTGTCTGTTTATGTAACCCATCTCTCTACCTATGTGTTTATCTATCTGTTTGAGAGACAGACAGACAGACGGACAGATAGAGGTGAAAGGGAGAAACTATCACCTATTACCTCACCTCAAAAGCCACAAGATTGGTCGGTCGGTCGAGGAAATACTCACCCCCCTCCACTATCCCTCTCACCCCCCTCCACCGTCTCTCACCCCTCCACCAAATCCCCTCTCACCCCCACCGTCCTCACCCCCTCACCTCCCTCTCACCCCTCCCACCGTCCTCTCACCAACACGCCATTCCAATTCTCGACCAATCACCCAGAGCTAAAACGTTTCTTCCATATATATATCTCGACCAATCACAGACTAAAACGTTTTTACCTTCAGCTTTCTCTCACCAATCAGGAGTTGAGTTCCCCCCCTCTCACGGTTAAGGAGTTTTGTACTCAGGTGTTTACAGTTTAAGTGTTTATTTACCTGTATGTGTTACCAGGTGGGATAATGCGCAGGTGTGACAGTGAACTAGATCTCTCTCTCTCTCTCTCTCCCTCTCTCTCTCTCTCCCCAGTCTCTCACACGTCGCAATCTGTAACATATCACCTCAACGTAACAACCTGTGTGACGCTAATTAGACGCTGAAGGCAGAGGTGTGTGTGTGTGTGTGTGTGTGTGTGTGTGTGTGTGTGTGTGTGTGTGTGTGTGTGTGTGTGTGTGTGTGGCCTTGTGGTGCTAGGGCCAACACCTTCATAGCTAAGTACCCCTGTTCGAACCCCCTCGCTAACTTCCGGTCTTAAACTCCGATTGACGGTAGATTCTTAGGTCACATAAACTGTAGGACTGACTGGTTTATCTCGTCTGTCGAACGTTCGCCAGCCTAATGCCCCCGCTGGCACTCGATGTACAGTAGAGAATACGGTCAACAGTATAATTTGGTCTCCTAATTGGTTTTAACAGAACGTATCTACTGTTGTTAAGGTAGAGTCTGGTAACAGGTATACAAGAGGTACACAACAACAGGTAAACAACAACAGGTAAACAACAACAGACACACCGAAACAGGTAAACAACAACAGGTACACTACAACAGGTAAACGACAACAGACACACCAAAACAGGTAAACAACAACAGGTGATAAGAGAAAGAAGGAAGAATAGTGATAATTATAAAGTATAACAACGAGAGGGAGGCAAACAGGAAGAAGAATAAGAAGAAGAATATGTAATGATATACGGAAGTGAGAGCACAAGGTGTGAAAAAGGTGTAATTAGGCCTCAATGACACGGGTAAACAGGGACACAGGTAAACAGGGACACAGGTAAACAGATACACAGGTAAACAGGGACACAGGTAAACAGATACACAAGTAAACAGATACACAGGTAAACAGGGACACAGGTAAACAGATACACAAGTAAACAGATACACAGATACACAGATAAACAGGGACACAGGTAAACAGGGACACAGGTAAACAGATACACAGAGTAAGCAAGGCACAGGTAACATATACACGGGTAAACATATGCACAGGTAAGCAGATGCACGGGTAAACAGGGGCTGGGTAAGCATATGCAGGTACATAGCGGCAGGCAGAAATAAAATTAAGTAAAGAAATCACTTTCTTACCTCCTCCACGTGCACAACAACACGGAAGTTACCAACCTAAGGTGTAATGAGTACACCTAATCCATCCTCAAGTACACAGGTGAGACGGACCACACACACACACACACACAAACAGGTAGTGGACATTAATAAATTACGGAAGTGAGTGAGAGATACAATGAGAAGAATATGTACTCTTAATAGTGTGTGTGTGTGTGTGTGTGTGTGTGTGTGTGTGTGTGTGTGTGTGTGTGTGTGTGTGTAGACAGGAAGTGCGACAAGTAATGGGGGGGTCCCCGTTGGTTGATGGAGGTAGACAAACAGACAGACAGACAGACAAGACATCCCGTTAAGACACAGCGTCACTTGGTCATTAGTTAGGGCTCACACTAGTCGTCTGTTGTATAAATATAGCCCGTTAAGGAGTTCCCAGCCAGACAGACGGGCAGACAGACCCTCTCCATCACACTACCACCCCTTGGACGTCACCCTGTCTTCTGTCTGGGGGAGGCTGGGGGAGGCTGGGGACTTTTGAGAACTCTTGAGAGCTCTGGGGGACTGTTAGGGGACTCTGAAGGATCTTGAGAGTCTGGGGGGATGTGGAAGACTCTTGGGGGACTATGGAGGGCCTTGAGGGGACTCTGGGGACCTTGGGGGACTTTGGGGGACAGGGGGACTCTGGGAGGCTTTGGGGGGACTCTGGGGGACCTTGTGGGACACCTTGGGACTAAGACTCAACCAAGAGAAGACGCCAATTACTCAACACATTCACTTTATAATGGCGGCGCCTTAAACCAGGAGACCAGCAGTTCATAAGGCGCGCCGCAACAACCTGCTGGTTCTCTATAGTGTGGTAGTGGTGTGGTAGTGTTGTGGTAGTGGTGTGGTAGTGGTGTGGTAGTGTTGTGGTAGTGGTGTGGTGGTGATAATGAAGTAGTGGTGATGATGGTGTAGTACCAATCACCAAATCCTAGACCATCTCCCCTCCCCCCTTCCACCCCTGTCCAACGAGCCCCCCCCCTCCCCCCCACCGACACAAAATAGGGTCAAGTGAGGGGGGAGGGGGGGAGGGACGGCAAATGGACGGGCACGTGAGGAAAGCAGCAAGGAAGCCTCTAAGACGGACGGAAGTAGTGGTGGGCGGACGGAGGGTTTGGGCGGAGAGAGAGAGAGAGAGAGAGAGAGAGAGAGAGAGAGAGATGAACCTAACTCCTGTTTCATAATCCCTGTATGCTATTACCTGTATCTTCAACACCTGTACTAGTGAGTTGAGTTAGTTAGTTAATCAATTGCCCTCTACACACCTGTCCTATAAGAGTGACTTGATACCGGCACGAACACACACACACCTGTATCAGTTATATAGTTAAGAACCATAAAGTCTCACTCTCACTCTCTCTCTCTCTCACACACACACACACATACACACAGTCAGTCACGTACGCCACACCGCTCACTAAACAGCTGTGAGGGTCAAAAACACACACACACACACACACACACACACACACACACACACACACACACACACACACACACACGCACACACACCTAAAATAAGAAAATCCTCGTAACTTATTGACTTATGCTACACCCCCCAAAAAAAAGTCCAAAATAGTGGTCACATAATACTAACTCTAATCATCTATACAAATTAAAAAAAACGTATATAAATTATCATATATTATTAAGATAAATATTTCTCCTAATTGGCTATAAAAATAATGTATCTAATTGGTTACGTTAATTATGGTGTATCGTAAATTGATGTTCCAATATGGCGTCTATATTAAACTGAGACTTCACATCATTTAATACAAGATGTGTGTGTGTGTGTGTGTGTGTGTGTGTGTGTGTGTGTGTGTGTGTGTGTGTGTGTGTATTTTATATCCGTTCTCCCTACAGTCCATTTACACACACACATGCGCCCACCACCTGCCCCACCTGCCGCCCACACGACACAAGACTTTACTCATTTATCCTAATCTACTATATCGTGAGGGACATGGTGGGTGGGTGTGGGTGGGTGGTGGGTGGGTGGGTGGGTGGGGTGGTGGTGGTGGGAGGGTGTTAGATCATAATCATATAGTGGTGTGTGTGTGTGTGAGTGTTTTTTGTATGTATATGTGTGTGTGTGTGTGTGTGTTTATATACACGTTGGCAACTCTCCCAATTTTAGTGAACACACACACACACACACACACACACACACACACACACACACACACACACACACCAGGACCAAACCCTCTCACCTAACACCCCCCCCACCTCACCCTCCACCCTCACCCTCCACCCTCACCCTCACCTCCACCTCACCCCTCACCTCCCACTCTCACCTCACCCTCCACCCCCCCACCTCCACCCCTCCCCTCTTCCCCCCACCCCTCCACCCTCCACACCCTCCCCACCCCTCACCCCTCCACCTCACCCTCACCCTCACATGAAATAGATCAAGGGACGAATGGTAGTAGTCTGATCTCATGAATGATTAATATCATCCATGTTGGCAGGTGAGTCATTAGTCCATCACTCTTACCTGTCGAGATGACTTCCCTCACTGTGGGGATCCCTATCTGTCTGTCTGTCCCCACAACACACTCCCCCCACTCCTTCCCCACACCTGTTGGCTCCCCCCACACACACACACACAAACACACAGAGGATGTAAACTATAGATGAACAAGCCAACCACAGGACACTCAACTAATTCAGGCTTACACTCCCCGCTCCGCCACTAACTCAGGTCCCCCAGGGTTAGGTAGTATACTGGCGTGTACCATAATGGCGCTGCTCATAACTTGGGGGGGCTACTCCCTCACCACTGACAATAGTTAACTAAAAACCTGGTTGTTGATCATGTGTTGTCAGTGGTGGTGGTGGTGGAGGTGTTGTTGTTGGTGGTGGTGGAGGTGTGTTGGTGGTGGTGTGTTGTGTTGTTCTTACTTTTGTTGGCGATTCCTTGAGTTAGGAGGAAAGTCTCTCTCTCTCTCTCTCTCTCTCCTCACCTTCCTTTCCCTCTGAATGTCCTCACCTCCTCCCTCCCCCCACCCCCAGAACCCCCCCCCACCCCAGGACCCCCCAGGACCCCCCCACCCCAACATCCATCGATCAAGTTGAAGGATTGACACAGCATCACCGCCCACTCCCTCCTTCCTCTTATTATGGGTCCAAGGCGACTCTGTACCCACCTGGACCTTACCTGACCTACCTGCCTCACTGACCCTTACCTGTGCCTCTTCCTAGACCTTACCTGTCTTACCTTCCTTCACCCAGGTCATCAGGTCTCAGTAAACCCCCTCCCCCATTAGCTGACCTGATATGTTTACTTCCTCCCTGGTTTCCAAAGGTCAAGGTTAACACCAACGTCTTGACCTCTACCTGTACATGAAGACGATGATCAGTGTGTGTGTGTGTGTGTGTGTGTGTGTGTGTGTGTGTGTGTGTGTGTGGGGGTAGATGTAGGTACACAAGGAGGCAGCATCATGGTCGACACTGTACTCGAGCGCCTTCATTTCCCCAACTGTCACGTTAGGTACATCTGTGAGGTACCATCATTCTGAGTTACCTGTGAGTGACCGACAGGTGTGGTGTTAGAGGCACACTTGATGCACCATCTTGTCTGGGCTTCATGTGTTGTTGTTGTTGATTACTGTCTGACCTTAACCGCCCCGTGTATGGCAGTAGGGGGAGTGACGTGGGGTATCTGACCAGGGCTTAACAATATATTACTAACACGCGAGAGTAACACGCCAGAGTAACACGCCAGAGTAACACGTGAGAGTAACACGTCAGAGTAACACGTCAGAGTAACACGTCAGAGTAACAAGGTCAGAGTGAGAGGAAGGTTTAATCTCTACTCTGACTGACTGTTTACTTGTTTTTATCGCTATACTCTGGTGCCATGTTAAGACTGGACCGACAGAGTATAATGATGGATACGTTTATACCTGTCGCCATATACTGAGGTGCATAATAAGACTAACCGATTTTTTTCTTTTGCCTCCTCCAGGTTCATCGTGAGCCTGACGGTGTGTAACCTGCTGGCGTCATGGCTCCTGCTGCCGCTGGTGATCGCCGACACCTTCCTACCCAACTGGGAGTCGGCGTCACTGTGTCGTGCCATAGACGCCGTGTCGGAGTTAGTGGCGTCGGCTTCGGTGTTCGCCACGCTGCTGATCGCCGTGGACCGGTTCTGCGCCATCACTGATCCTCTCCATTACCACATGTTGGTCACCAGACCCAAGAGCGTAGCCATGATCGCCTCGGGATGGATCGCCGCTGCTCTCATAGCTGCTGCCGCTGGTCTGGGCGACATGTCTAACCGAGCATGGTGAGTACATCCTCCTCTCCTCTTCCTCTCCTTCTCCCACTCCCCACTGGGTTTTTTATTAAGTAAATATTAATACTGTGTACATCTATCAGTTGAAAATATGTGGTCTCCCCAGGGGACCAGCAAGGGCCATCCTCCATGGTCCAGTGCTCCTACAGGAGGATACTGGAGGTACCTGAAGAAGACCTGTGATGGTCAGTAGTGTTCAGATTCAGATTGCCCACGAGGGAGCTAGTTTATTGGGCACCCCCTTACATCCTGTGCAAGGTGAAGCGCAGAAGCGTTTGCAGTGCCGAACTGGGAAGCATGCGAAGTTCATGCTTGCCTTTATGAGTCATGCATTAAGGGCGTAAAAGGCGTGTTCAGAACCAACAGCCTTCTCACACGTGACCTGGGATTGAACCCGGGACGCGGTAGTGAGATAAATTCGATTTTCTTTTCTTTTTTAATAAATTTGACCAGACAAAGTTTTTCACATAATTAAACAGTGTATTTACCTTCTGCAGGAACGTGTGTGGGGCGGCAACGGCGGCGACAGAAGCATTGACGGAGACAACGCCAGAGTTCTGGTCATACCGTTCCTACTTCGTGGTCATCAACATGGCGGTGTCGTTCATGGTTCCCATGATACTGCTCATCTGGATCTATATCCGGATCTACCACGCGGCCCACAAGAACAGTGAGAGAACCCGCCGCAACTCCCTGTGTGGCGCCACCCTCGACGCTGTCACCCCCTCCCGGGCCCCCTCCAGGTACAGTACACCTCTCACACCTGTTTATCATGACCATGTTCCGTGTTACCTTCAGTGGCATTATCACCTGACGTAACCTAATCTAAAACACACACCTGTAACACATGACGCAAGTGTTACCTCTGAATGGTACCTGTCGTAACAAACTAACGTCGATCACCCCCTTGCAGGACGCCGTCGACACGCTCCACCTCCTCCCAGATCGTCACGACACTTCGATACCGGATCAGCAACGCCTCCCTCTTCCTACACAAGGAGGAGTCGAGGGCCGCCAAGATCTCTGTGGTGGTGATCGTGTTGTTCTTTATCTGCTGGCTGCCTTACTACTCCGCCACCCTACTACACACAAGCCTTCTGCAGGTGGGTACTGTGTGTGTGTGTGCGTGTGTGTGTGTGCACATATCTGTCTGCATGTGTCCATCCACATATGTATGTATATATGTCTATCTACATAACTGCCTCCTCTGGTCCACATCTGCTAACACATGTATGTTGTCTGTTGTTTATAGGTGTGGGTGCCAGGTGTGGTACACAGTGTGGTGTTGGTCCTGGCCCTCAGCAACTCGGCCCTCTCCCCCTACCTGTACCTCTACCGCTCCCGCAGGATACAGCGTGAGGTCCGCCGTCTGTTTGGCCTTCCACTTAGCTCCACCAAGTCCAGCATAGGTGGCGGAGGCTCCAGTAGGCGTCGCCAATACCTGCGACACCAGCTGGAGATCATCCCACCTTCACCCACCGTCCCAGATGCTAACTTTGAGGCCGGGATGAACCCTTACCTGGTCATGTGTAAGGGCGGCGGCCAGCGAGGGTCCCGGGCCTCGCCCCTCACCGCTATACTTAATAAGCTTTTTCGTGCGAAAGGATTCGCTTGGGACCCTTGGCGCGACTCCTTCACCTCAACTACCTCCTCCTCCACCACCACCACCTCTTCCTCCACATCATCCTCCTCCTCCAACAGCTCAGGTTCCTCTACTGCCACGGGAGCCACAGACGGGTCAGCAGCCACTGAGAGCGAGAGCATGTTACCGCGCCTGGCTCTGGCGAAGACAGACTCATGACGGGGTGCGTTCACCGTCCAGGCGTCACTACACCCACCGCCCACCCGCCCACACCCCTTCCATCACCATTACAGAGGCTCAAGGTACAAACCTCCACCTCCGTCTTCCACCTCAACAAGAACCTCCAAATCCTGGACCAACAGTCGACGCTCAACAAGTTACGACGGAAACATCGACACAACAAATGACAACACCGATGTCCGGCACCCCGAGTCCTCCTCTTTGTCAACAAACACAGACCGGCCACACTCCCCCACCCGACGAACCGACCCCAAGATCCGACCAGACAACATCGACACCCGACCAGATAGTTCCCGAGCTGGACCAAGTAGCCACAACTCCACCCGACCAAATAACTCCCAAATCCGACCAAGTTGTCCGGCAAGACGACCAGACAGTTGCCAAATCGGAAGAAGCAACGACACCCACACAAGAGTAACGCGTCGTCCTTCTCCAACGACCTCACCGGAAGACGACCTGGTGGTGCGTGAGTCACGACCTCCACAGGTGGTGGTAGCCAGCTGGTTCATCCCTGTCCTCACGCCGGAGATGATCCTCATTACTGCCACCAGCTGTTGAGGATGGTGGATGGGTGTGAGCGAGAGGCGTATGAACTGTCTCTCTCTACGTGTTGGGGGAAAAATGTCTCCTCACCTGAGAGACAGAGAGCTGCTGAGGATGATGTACGTCTCTCCTACACCTGAGAGAAAGAGATAGACTGATAAACTGTCTCTGTGGTATATGTCTCCTTGGCTGAGAGCAAGCGACGCCTTCTCTGCTTGTTGAAGGAGACATTTCTCTCTCCCATATATTGAGTGAGAAACACGGGCCAGTACTCAAGTAAGAGAAGGACTTAACGATGTACTCAAAAGGTACTCGGGCCAGCTAGTCTTGAGTCCCAGTTACAATAGTCGATAACATTGGTGCTGTTTTGTGCTTCCAGTTGTAAACTTGCGTTAGTGCTCCACAAACTGTGTCAGGCGTCACTCTCAAGTGTAAACAAAGTGGTCCTGAGTGTAAACGTCTTCCTGTATATAAACTCTCAAGAAGTTTGTTTGGAAAATTTCTGATAAAATGTTTTGATGTTATTTTTTTTTAAATTGTACAGATAAACTTGAAACTATTTAGAAGTTTCCGTAATACCTCGAAAATTAATCATAAAATAAACAAACTTTGAACTCTCCCAATCTCTGCAGGATCTCATAGACTGTGCGAGATGAGGACCAGATGAGTCAACCTCTCCTAAACAGTTGTATATTTACTTTGTGATTGAAGTGACGTGTTCAAGAGGACGAGATGTGGTGTGGGCCTGTGTACTGTGCAGGCCGTGATGTGGTGTAGGCCTATGTACTGTGCAGGCCATGACATGGTATAGACCTGTTTGATGTGCATGCTTTGACGTGGTGTAGGCCTGTGCGCGGCACTGTGCACAGGCCTTGACGTGTTGTTAGGCCTGTACACCGTGCTGTGCCTTGACGTGGCATCATCAATGCTCAATAACCGTGAAATAAGTAATAAATTATGACTTTAACTTATGTGTTTGATGGTGAGATGTGACGCCAGAGATGTGTGTGTGTGTGATGTGTGACGGCAGGAGAGATGTGACGCCTAAGATGGCTGTTACAGTAACATGATGGGTGTGTGAGTTAGGATGGTAACACTGCTAGCATACCCTGGAGGACGTACTAGCCACTATTAGTAACACTCCCCCCCCCACCATTGTAAACAAACTTCCTCCCCGTCACCATTGTAAACAGACCTCCTCCCCGTCACCATTGTAAACAGACCTCCTCCCCGTCACCATTGTAAACAGACCTCCTCCCCGTCACCATTGTAAACAAGTTCCTCCCTGTCACCATTGTAAACAGACCTCCTGCCACCATTGCAAACAAACTTTCTCCGTCACCATTGTAAACACACAGACCTCTTCCTTATGGTAACAATGTAAACAAACATAATATTGTAATTTTTTTTTTGTATATAGTAAACACGTAAAACGTCTAGTGCCTTACCGGTTGTCTTTCTCCACTCAAAGTTGTAAATGAGTATTTTTTTACTGTAAACAAATTGTAAGTTATGTTTAGCCTCATTTTTGTGTAGAGCCCAGTTGAGTGTGTGTGTGTGTGTGT
>NW_024710737.1:40000-52232 GCF_018991925.1 Homarus americanus | reverse complement strand
CATTGTACTTCGTTCAGTTACGTATTCTTCATTTACATATGACTTTTGAAGTACCGTGTGTGTGTGTGTGTGTGTGTGTGTGTGTGTGTGTGTGTGTGTGTGTGTGTGTGTGTGTGTGTGTGTGTGTGTAAAATAAAATAACCGTTTATTAGAAAGAGCCTTGGTAGCCAGAAGGCTGAAAATATACAGTTACATATTTGGGGAATGGGTTACGAATTACAAATAATATACAAGTAACATAAATGCAAATAAGAATATATAACTAGATGGGAAAAGCTCAAACTACAGTTCATTTCAACATAGTGACAGTGCAAGAGTAGTGTTTACTGGGAATAGATACACTGGTTTATTACAAGTTATTGATAATTTTTACAATAGTTGGGACTGGGCTGTTCTTATAGCAGTCCAGTTCGTGCACGTATGGGCTGGATGCGGTTGTGGTGTCGAACCGCAATTCTCGAATGGGGATCTCATTCTACCAGTGTCGAGGATGGTGTAGAAGCTTCTTACCAAATTTGCAGATGAGATCGTGGTGATGGTCAGTGAGAGTCGAAAGGGTCCAGTGTGTTGAAGCGCTTCTTGATATGTGGAAGTAGGAGGAGAGAATAATCTTGCATGCCTCTTTTGCACTTTTCTAGGTGTTTACGTTGTGTGGCATTTAGAGAGAAGACCAGGTGGGTGAGGCATAGGTGAGCTTAGGAAGTATAGATGTTTATAAACACTGAGGAGCTCCGGGTGCAGGAACTCCGAGGACTTGAGTCGGCGGAGAGGTGGAGACGGAAACTGGAGGATTTGACAACTTCACTGACGTGTGGTTTCAATTTAGTTTGTTGTCTATGGTGACTCCGAGGAGCTTCGTGGAATCTCAACCTGGGTGTGTTCGGACCTGAAGTGTTAAGGAAGGAGGTGGGACAATGTCGGAGAGAGGTTGATGCATAACCATGGTCTTGATATGGTTGATGGTGACATAGTTGTTGGTGACCTGGTTTGGAGACTGTTCAATAAATCCTGAAGGGCGGTATGGTTAGAACCAGAATTGTTGACGCTGACCCAATGGTGGAGTCGTCGACATATTTCCAGCGAGCAGGGGTTTCTCTTGGGCATCATTGATGAGCATAAGGAAGCAAGTGGTCCCATCTTGGTGTGGGGGGACACCACAGGTGGTGACTGAAAATGGGACGTCCTCGAGCGTACAACAGCGTCAGTCACTGAAATATAAGCCATAGTATAAGACTCTCCGAGCCGAGATCAATAACTGTTGATGATTATATTGTGGTCGACTAGGTCAGAAGCACAAGTAAAGAAATCAATAGAGGCGACAGCTACAGACGTTTTCGTTTCTCGAGATGGCGGTATATGTAATCGAGAAAGCTGACAAGACAGTGAGTGGTGGAGGAAGTTTTATGTTGCAAATTGCTGAGGTCTACGACTCTGCAATATCAGCATAATGATCCAGACCCAAAACTTTCCCAGATTAGGTGTGTGTGTGTGTGTGTGTGTGTGTGTGTGTGTGTGTGTGTGTGTGTGTGTGTGTGTGTGTGTGTGTGTGTGTGTGTGTGTGTGTGTGTGTGTGTGTGTGTGTGTGTGTGTGTGTGTGTGTGTGTGTGTGTGTGTGTGTGTGTGTGTGTGTGTGTGTGTGTGTGTGTGTGTGTGTGTGTGTGTGTGTGTGTGTGTGTGTGTGTGTGTGTGTGTGTGTGTGTGTGTGTGTGTGTGTGTGTGTGTGTGTGTGTGTGTGTGTGTGTGTGTGTGTGTGTGTGTGTGTGTGTGTGTGTGTGTGTGTGTGTGTGTGTGTGTGTGTGTGTGTGTGTGTGTGTGTGTGTGTGTGTGTGTGTGTGTGTGTGTGTGTGTGTGTGTGTGTGTGTGTGTGTGTGTGTGTGTGTGTGTGTGTGTGTGTGTGTGTGTGTGTGTGTGTGTGTGTGTGTGTGTGTGTGTGTGTGTGTGTGTGTGTGTGTGTGTGTGTGTGTGTGTGTGTGTGTGTGTGTGTGTGTGTGTGTGTGTGTGTGTGTGTGTGTGTGTGTGTGTGTGTGTGTGTGTGTGTGTGTGTGTGTGTGTGTGTGTGTGTGTGTGTGTGTGTGTGTGTGTGTGTGTGTGTGTGTGTGTGTGTGTGTGTGTGTGTGTGTGTGTGTGTGTGTGTGTGTGTGTGTGTGTGTGTGTGTGTGTGTGTGTGTGTGTGTGTGTGTGTGTGTGTGTGTGTGTGTGTGTGTGTGTGTGTGTGTGTGTGTGTGTGTGTGTGTGTGTGTGTGTGTGTGTGTGTGTGTGTGTGTGTGTGTGTGTGTGTGTGTGTGTGTGTGTGTGTGTGTGTGTGTGTGTGTGTGTGTGTGTGTGTGTGTGTGTGTGTGTGTGTGTGTGTGTGTGTGTGTGTGTGTGTGTGTGTGTGTGTGTGTGTGTGTGTGTGTGTGTGTGTGTGTGTGTGTGTGTGTGTGTGTGTGTGTGTGTGTGTGTGTGTGTGTGTGTGTGTGTGTGTGTGTGTGTGTGTGTGTGTGTGTGTGTGTGTGTGTGTGTGTGTGTGTGTGTGTGTGTGTGTGTGTGTGTGTGTGTGTGTGTGTGTGTGTGTGTGTGTGTGTGTGTGTGTGTGTGTGTGTGTGTGTGTGTGTGTGTGTGTGTGTGTGTGTGTGTGTGTGTGTGTGTGTGTGTGTGTGTGTGTGTGTGTGTGTGTGTGTGTGTGTGTGTGTGTGTGTGTGTGTGTGTGTGTGTGTGTGTGTGTGTGTGTGTGTGTGTGTGTGTGTGTGTGTGTGTGTGTGTGTGTGTGTGTGTGTGTGTGTGTGTGTGTGTGTGTGTGTGTGTGTGTGTGTGTGTGTGTGTGTGTGTGTGTGTGTGTGTGTGTGTGTGTGTGTGTGTGTGTGTGTGTGTGTGTGTGTGTGTGTGTGTGTGTGTGTGTGTGTGTGTGTGTGTGTGTGTGTGTGTGTGTGTGTGTGTGTGTGTGTGTGTGTGTGTGTGTGTGTGTGTGTGTGTGTGTGTGTGTGTGTGTGTGTGTGTGTGTGTGTGTGTGTGTGTGTGTGTGTGTGTGTGTGTGTGTGTGTGTGTGTGTGTGTGTGTGTGTGTGTGTGTGTGTGTGTGTGTATGTGTGTGTGTGTGTGTGTGTGTGTGTGTGTTTTTTTTGGGTGTTTGTGCGCGCGTGTATGTGGGTAGATTTTTGATGTGCGTTATGTATGTATGTATGTGTTTTGTGAAGGGTTCCTGGTGGCTGTGTGTACGTACTGTACGTGTAGGACACACACACATACACACACACGGTGTTAGTGACACGTAAACATCAAGTGAGCGGCAGATTATCACTGTGTGCTCTATATAACTCTTGTTTAATGTAATAGAGCCTCTTAGATACGACAACACGTAACATAGAGATTAATAAAAGAAAAAGAGAGATCACTTATACCGGACGATGATAATGACAATACAACACCTCATCATATTGGTGCCGATAAAAACTAACTGGTAATGGTGGAAGAAAATTGTGATCAATGAGAGAACAAGATGGAAATATTTACGATGGAATGGGAAGCTGAAATCACACCACATAGTTCGTGAGTTAGTTATTTAGTTATTTTTATATCGTTGTATCTACGTGGCCAAGGTGTCTCAAAGTCCGGGTCCTGATGTTTGGTGTGGTACTGAAGTTGTTCCCAAGTCACACTCAACCTCTTGAAGTATATACCGCCGTGTTCCTCAACGTCTTGAGTCTCAGTAATACTTGAAGGTTAGGTTATGTTGGGCTGTTATGTTAGGTTCAGTTAGATTAGGTTACTGGTATATTAGGTTAGGTTAAGTTCTGTTAGGTTAGGTTCTTTTAAGTTAGTTTCAATTAAGATTAGGTTATATTTGGTTAGTTTAAATTAGGTTAATAATTGTTAGGTTATATTAAATTAGTTTCATCAGGTGAAATAAGCTTGGGGAGGAGAAGGTGGGGGGAGCTAATGTTCAAGTGACTCCATAAGAAGCTGTTGACTAGCTGTACGTACTGTACCTTTGGCTCTGTGTTCCTCAACTCGTAGAAACTCGTTAACACAAGACCTCACCCCCGAAGAAGGTAAAGTTATCTGCACTCAGGAGTCGGGCACCTCCAGGTCTTCAATCACCACCAGAGTTATGAAATTCGTCATAAATGGCCAATCTCTCACCTACTTTGTTAATTTTGAGTTTTCATCTCGGCCGAGCATTATTGGTGGCGTCTGGTTCCTGCCGATGTAATTTTCCTTCTGGTGTTAACAATCTTGACTCTTGGTTCCTTCTTAACAACTTGTGCCTGTCTTAAGTCTCCTTGCTCAAGATATTGCAAAAGTCATTAAGAAAGTTTGTCATCAGACTTTTTATCCCGGACGTGTCCTTCATAGGGCGTCAATTGTTCGTCTGTCTGCCTGTCTTTGTCTCATCTCTTTTCTCAAACATTTTTCTGATTACTCTTTCATTTTAATCGTTTCTCCTCTTCAATATCTTTCTTATTTAGTCCTGGAGTCTGACCAGAAAGCGTCTTGGTGAGGCTAGGTTAGTAGGTATGTTAGGTTTATGTTAAACTAGGTTAGATTAAACTACTAGGTTAGCTAACTAAGGTTAGAATAGCGTAGGTTAAGTCAAGCGCGCAGATTAGGTACATCCAACCAAACCCCCAGATAACGTTCGGGTATTTCATCATCAGGTGAAATAAACTGGGAGGCTGATCTTCAGGTGACCCCCTTTTTTTACTGTTGTGTTTGTTAATAAGCTAAGGTTGTTTATATTTCCTGTTACGAGAATGTTGAACACTGTCCAACTTTTGTGAATCTGACTTTTAAGGCATTTCCGTCATTTAAGAAAAGAAAGTGAGTGGAAAATGCACCATCTAGCGAGAAAAAATATATATCCCAAAATTTTTATACAAGTTTCGGTTCTTAAAGCATACAGAACTGATTGAGGTTAAATTGCATCAAATCGAGCGATTTCGGATCAAGAAGAATATATGAAATGGGTATAAAATTGGCGGCGGCGCCATCACGGGCGGGAACTGAACCTGGCGAAACATGATACTGCACACATCGCTTAATATTCCTCTTCCTTATTTCCTTACTTCTCACTTACACTTGGCGCTCCTTCACTGTCTCACTGTCACCTCCAGCAACATAGAATATATCTGTTCCCTGAAAAGCTGTCATTGAGGGCCATTATGCTGTAAAATTTATATTCGTTTGTGGCAGCTGTCTTTCCCGCCATTGTTACGGGCGCCAGTGAGGTACCCAACAGTATTACCAATTTTTGAAAGCGATTATTATTGATCTGTAATATAACACATCATTGCTGGAATTACCTCGTCAGTGCTGTTCATGATCCTCTGATACTGATTATACGTTTGTCATCTGTGATAGAGATAACATCCCAGTTATTTCCTCAAGCACACTAATTTAGACTTAGAAAATGTTATATGATTGTAAGTTGGTACATAGCGGCGGAGGTGGTAACGCTGCAGCTCGTGACACAAGTCGACGTTTTAACAATGCGTCAGCCTTTTATGATCACACGACGCCCCTATCTTATTTTGAGGAGGTGTGGGGAGGGGCGTCTCTACCCTCCCCCTCCCTCTTAAGTGTTCTCTTGAGTAACTACTTGAGGAAGGCAAAAACGGGAATGTGGGGATGGTTGAGCATTCCGGAGGATTCTGTGTTTACAGTTACGGCGGCGCCATGTTGGGTGTCTGAATGTCACCTGGTTATATCTTCTTCTCCTCCTTTTTTCAGTAGTTGTTTTATTTTGTTCCTACTACGACAATTTGAGATCTTCTTCTTCTTCTTCTTCTTCTTCTTCTTCTTCTTCTTCTTCTTCTTCTTCTTCTTTTCTTCTTCTTCTTCTTCTTCTTCTTCTTCACCACTGGTATTATGTTTGAGTTACATCCATTATTTATATACTAACCTTCAGCCCTCTTACTCAACTCAACCTAACGCCAATCGAATATAAACCTAACCTAATCCATCTAACCACTATCTAATCAATCAATCTACCTAACCCTATGACACGATTTATTTGGACCTCATATGTGTGTGTGTGGTCGTGTTCTGCCTGACCCATCTGTCTGGAGGAGAGAAACTTTGAATTTAGAGAGAGAGAGAGAGAGAGAGAGAGAGAGAGAGAGAGAGAGAGAGAGAGAGAGACCATTCTAGCTTAAACTATTTTATTTTCCGAAGTCATCGTCATCCACTATATATTTACCAATAAAGTTTTTCTTCGCTTACATAAGTTAAGGTTGTCTATAAAGTCATATAAATCACCGTCAGCAGAAATACATAAATGAGTTCTAGTTTAGTGAGTGAAATTTCGCCCCTAAAAATGTAAAACAAAACGCGTGAGAAAAGAGAATTCGCGCCAATTTTGTTTTATGTTTTGGCTGCGTTTAGTTTTCCCAGTTACTGCTCTTCTGACCTGACTGATGGATGTTTATAAGGTGAGGGATCATTGTTTTGTTTTCAACATAATGCAGCGAGTGACCTGTTCTTAGTAAACCAGGTATTGATGACATGTTTGTTATTTAGTCAAGCTTGGAGACACGTGTGTTTGGTCAAGGATGGAAGCAGGTGTGTAATTCTTGTAGACAGGTGTTAGATCAGGGACGTGTGTGTGTGTGTGTGTGTGTGTGTGTGTGTGTGTGTGTGTGTGTGTGTGAGCTAGTACCATCGAGGAAGGTCAAAAGGGGTTTGTCAAGAGGCTGCTGGAGGGGTCAGGTCGGGTCAGAGGTCAGTGACGTGGCCTGGGGACCTTTGAGTGCAGTGTGATGTACTGGTGGAGGGCGCAGGTGGTGGCTCTTATTGTGACAGTGAGGTTGTTAATGGTGTAGGTGGGCAGAGTCAGTGTTATATGGCAATACATGCAGGATTGTGTGTGTGTGAGATGCTGTTAATGGATTTAGTTGAGTAAGTCCTTGAGTGTGTTTAAGCTAGTCAGTCTTCCGTGATCCGTTTTCTGTAATGTTTTCTTCCATTTCTTTCAGTCAATTCCTTCACATATGGTGATCGTATCCACGTTTTCATTAGTCTTGTTTATTTATTTACTCTATGCAGGGGGGGGGTGGTGGGTTATGGGAGGATGGGGATGAGGGTGGGTTGGGGGAGGATGGGGATGAGGTGGGTTAGGGTGGGATGGGGATGAGGTGGGTTGGGAGGATGGGGATGAGGGTGGGTTAGGGGTAGGATGGGGGATGAGGTGGGTTAGGGTAGGATGGGGGATGAGGGGTGGGTTAGGGTAGGATGGGGGATGAGGTGGGTTGGGGAGGATGGGGATGAGGGTGGGTTAGGGTGGGATGGGGGATGAGGGTGGGTTAGGGTGGGATGGGGGATGAGGTGGGTTAGGGTAGGATGGGGATGAAGGTTGGGTTAGGGTGAGGATGGGGATGAGGGTGGGTTAGGGAGGATGGGGATGAGGTGAGTTAGGGTGGGATGGGATGAGGGTGGGTTAGGGTAGGATGGGGGATGAGGGGTGGGTTAGGGTAGGATGGAAGATGAGGGTGGGTTAGGGTAGGATGGGGATGAGGGTGGGTTAGGGGTAGGATGGGGATGAGGTTGGTTAGGGTAGGATGGGGATGAGGGTGGGTTGGGGAGGATGGGGTGGGGTGGGTTGGGGGAGGATGGGAATGAGGGTGGGTTAGGGTAGGATGGGATGAGGGTGGGTTGGGGAGGATGGGAATGAGGGTGGGATGGGGATGAAGATTGGGTTAGGGTGGGATGGGGATGAGGGTGGGTTGGGGAGGATGGGAATGAGGGTGGGATGGGAATGAGGGTGGGTTAGGGTAGGATGGGGATGAGGTGGGTTGGGAGGATGGGAATGGGGTGGGATGGGGATGAGGGTGGGTTAGGGTAGGATGGGGATGAGGGTGGGTTGGGGAGGATGGGAATGGTGGGATGGGAATGAGGGTGGGTTAGGGGTGGGATGGGGATGAGATTGGGTTGGGGAGGATGGGGAATGAGATTGGGATGGGGATGAGGTGGGTTAGGGTAGGATGGGGATGAGTGGGTTGGGGAGGATGGGAATGAGGGGGGATGGGGATGAAGGTGGGTTAGGGTAGGATGGGGATGAGGTGGGTTGGGGTAGGATGGGGATGAGGTGGGTTTGGGGAGGATGGGGAATGAGGTGGGATGGGGATGAGGGTGGGTTAATTAGGATGGGATGAGATGGGTTGGGGAGATGGGAATGAGGGTGGGATGGGGATGAGGGTGGGTTAGGGTAGGATGGGGATGAGGGTGGGTTAGGGTGGGATGGGGATGAGGGTGGGTTGGGGAGGATGGGAATGAGGGTGGGATGGGGATGAGGGTGGGTTAGGTAGGATGGGGATGAGGTGGGTTAGGGGTGGGATGGGGATGAGGGTGGGTTGGGGAGGATGGGAATGAGGTGGGATGGGGATGAGGTGGGTTAGGGTAGGATGGGGATGAGGTGGGTTAGGGTAGGATGGGGATGAGGTGGATTAGGGTAGGATGGGGATGAGGGTGGGTTGGGAGGATGGGGATGAGGGTGGGTTGGGGTGGGATGGGATGAGGGTGGGTTGGGGTGGGATGGGGGATGAGGGGGTGGGTTGGGGATGGGATGAGGGTGGGATGGGGATGAAGTTGGGTTAGGGTAGGATGGGGGATGGGGTGGGAAGGGTAGGATGGGGATGAGAGATGGGTTGGGGTGGGATGGGGATGAGGGTGGGTTAGGGTAGGGTGGGATGAGGGTGGGTTAGGGAGGATGGGGATGAGGGTGGGTTGGGGATGAGGGTGGGTTGTAGGATGGGATGAGGGTGGGATGAGGGTGGTGGGGATGAGGGGGAGGATGGGGGAGGTGAGGTGGGTTGGGGATGAGGGTGGGTTGGGGGAGATGGGGATGAGGGTGTTGGGGAGGATGGGAATGAGGGTGGGATGGGGATGAGGGTGGGTTAGGGTGATGGGGATGAGGTGGTTTGGGGGGGATGGGGATGAGGTGGTTAGGGTAGGATGGGATGAGGGTGGGTTAGGAGGATGGGAATGAGGGGGTGGATGGGATGAGGGTGGGTTAGGGTAGGATGGGGATGAGGGTGGGTTGGGGAGGATGGGAATGAGGGTGGGATGGGGATGAGGTGGGTTAGGGTAGGATGGGGGATGAGGGTGGGAAGGTAGGATGGGGATGAGGTGTTGGGGAGGATGGGAATGAGGGTGGGATGGGGATGAGGGTGGGTTAGGGTAGGATGGGGATGAGGGGTGGGTTAGGTAGGATGGGGATGAGGGTGGGTTGGGGAGGATGGGAATGAGGGTGATGTATGAGAGGGTGGGTTAGGGTAGGATGGGGATGAGGGTGGGTTAGGGTAGGATGGGGATGAGAGTGGGTTAGGGTAGGATGGGGATGAGGTTAGGGTAGGATGGGGATGAGGGTGTTAGGTAGGATGGGGATGAGGGTGGGGTTAGGTAGGATGGGATGAGGGTTGGTTAGGGAGGATGGGGGTTGAGGGTTGGGGGATGAGGGTGGGTTAGGGTAGATGGGGATGAGGGTGGGTTAGGGTAGGATGGGGATGAGGGTGGTTAGGGGATGGGGATGAGGGTGGGTTAGGTAGGATGGGGATGAGGGGTGGGTTAGGGTAGGGATGATGAGGGTGTTAGGGGTAGGATGGGGGATGAGGGTGGGGTTAGGGTAGGGTGGGGATGAGGGTGTTAGGGAGGATGGGGGAAGGTGGGTTAGGGGAGGATGGGGATGAGGGCGGGTTAGGGTAGGATGGGGATGAGGGTGGGTTAGGTAGGTGGGATGAGGTGGGTTAGGGGAGGATGGGGATGAGGGTGGGGTTGGGGATGAGGGTGGGTTAGGGGTAGGATGGGGGATGGTGGGTTGGGGATCAGGGTGTGTTAGGGTAGGATGGGGGAGAGGTGGGTTGGGGATGAGGTGTGTGGGGTAGGGATGGGGATGAGGTGGGTTAGGGTAGGATGGGATGAGGGTGGGTTGGGTAGGATGGGGATGAGGGTGGGTTAGGGTAGGATGGGGATGAGGGTGGTTGGGGAGGATGGGGATGAGGATGGATTAGGGGGATGGGGATGAGGGTGGGATAGGGTAGGGTGGGGATGAGAGGTTAGGGGGATGGGGATGAGGGTGGGTAGGATGGGGATGAGGGTGGGGTTAGGGAGGATGGATGAGGGTGGGGTTAGGGGAGGATGGGGATGAGGGCGGGGTTAGGGTAGATGGGGATGAGGGTGGGTGAGGGTAGGATGGGGATGAGGGTGGGTTAGGGGATGAGGGTGGGTTGGGGTAGGATGGGGATGGTGGTGGATGGGGATGAGGGTGGGTTAGGCTGGGGTGGGTTGGGGATGAAGGTGGGTCGGCGGGTTAGGTGGGTGGGTGGGTTAGGGTGGCAGTATCAGCCCCGCGTCAGCACATAACAAACACTGATTAAGGGAGTCAAACACCGACGTATCAGAGCGGCCAAGAGACTGTTGTGTGTGCTGGACCAGAGAGATTAGGGTTGTTTGATGTACCCAAGGTTGCAGGTCAAATGGGCCACCTAATCTAATCTAACTTACTTTAACCTAACCTAATCTGACCTAACCTAACCTGACCTAACCTAACGTAACCTAACCCAAACCTTACGTAGCCAAACTTAATACTAACCTTACCTAACTTAACTTAACGTAACCTAATGTAACCTAACCTAACCTAACCTATATAGTTTAGGAGGCAAAATTTCAGGTGATCTGTAAAGTTTATAATAATAATAATAATAATAATAATAATAATAATAATAATAATAATAATAATAATAATTAACGGTTTGAAAAGTTTGTGCGCCCGAAGGCTGAAATATACATTACATAAATGACTTATTACATACATTGGTGGATTAACAAAAGCCTTCATTAGAGAAAGGTGAAGGAACATACAGTGAACATACAGATTAATGTTTACAGAATACGTAGATCATGTGAGCTAAGGTGTTGAACAGCAGTTACGAGTGTAGTACCTCACAGATGGCGTTATGAGGGCTTGACGTGGTGTACTAGTTCTCACAGGTGGTGTTATGAGGGCATCACGGTGTAGTAACTCACAGATGGCGTTATGAGGCTGACGTGGTGTAACTCTCACAGATGGCGTTATGAGCTTGACGTGGTGTAGTAACTCCTCACAGATGGCGTTATGAGGGGCATCACGGTGTAGTAACCTCACAGATGGCGTTATGAGGGCTTGACGTGGTGTAGTAATCCCCTCACAGATGGCGTTATGAGGGCATCACGGAGTATGTTCTCACAGGTGGCGTTATGAGGGGCTTGACGGTGTAGTAACTCTCACAGATGGCGTTATGGGCTGACGGTGTAGTAACTCTCACAGATGGCGTTATGAGGGGCATCACGTGAGTACTAGTTCTCACAGGTGGTGTTATGAGGGGCTTGACTTGGTGTAGTAACTCCCCCTCACAGATGGCGTTATGAGGGGCTTGACGTGTAGTAACTCCCTCACAGATGGCGTTATGAGGGGCTGACGGTGTAGTAATTCCCTCACAGATGGCGTTATGAGGGCATCACGTGAGTACTAGTTCTCTCACAGGTGGTGTTATGAGGGCTTGACTTGGTGTAGTAATCTCCTCACAGATGGCGTTATGAGGCATCATGGTGTAGTAACTCCTCACAGATGGCGTTATGAGGGCTTGACGTGGTGTAGTATCCCTCACAGATGGCGTTATGAGGGGCATCACGTGGAGTACTAGTTCCTCACAGGTGGCGTAGAGGGCTTGACGTGTGTAGTAATCTCCTCACAGATGGCGTTATGAGGGCTTGACGTGGTGTAGTAACTCCTCACAGATGGCGTTATGAGGGGCATCACGTGGAGTACTAGTTCTCACAGGTGGTAGTGTGAGGCTTGACTTGGTGTAGTAATTCTCACAGATGGCGTTATGAGGGGCTTGACGTGGTGTAGTAATTTCCCTCACAGATGGCGTTATGAGGGGCTTGACGTGGTAGTAACTCTCACAGATGGCGTTATGAGGGGCATCACGTGGAGTACTAGTTCTCACAGATGGTGTTATGAGGGGCATCACGTGGAGTACTAGTTCTCACAGATGGCGTTATGAGGGGCATCATGGAGTACTAATTTTCACAGGTGGTGTTATGAGGGGCTTGACTTGGTGTAGAATTCTCACAGGTGGTGTTATGAGGGGATCACGGGAGTACTAGTTCCCCACAGATGGTGTTATGAGGCATCACGTGGAGTACTAGTTCTCACAGATGGTATGAGAGGGCACTCACGGAGTACTAGTTCTCACAGGTGTTACAGGCCTGATGATGTAGTA
>NW_024710737.1:0-35000 GCF_018991925.1 Homarus americanus | reverse complement strand
CATGCAAGATTATTCTCTCCCCTTCCTACTCCACATATCAAGAAGCGCTCAACACACTGACCCTTTCGACTCTCACTGACCATCACCACGGCCTCATCTGCAAATTTGGTAAGAAGCTTCTACACCATCCCCGACACCGGCCCCTACTACCACCTGAGATCCCCTGTCCGAGAATTGCTGTTCGACACCACAACCGCATCCAGCCCATACGTGCACGAACTGATCGCTATAAGAACAGCCCAGTCCCAACCATTGTAAAAATTATCAATAACATGTAATAAATCAGTGTATCCACTCCCAGTAAACACTGCTCCCTACACTGTCACTATGTTGAAATGAACTGTATTTTGAGCTGATCCCCATCTAAGTTACTATATGTCTTATTTGTGTCACTTATGTCACTTGTATATTATTTGTAATTCGTAACCCATTCCCCAAATATGTAACTGTATATTTTCAGCCTTCTGGCTGCCAAGCTCTTTCAATAAACCGTTAATTATTATTATTTATTATTATTACACACACACACACACATACATCATACACACACACACACAACACACACACACACACACACACACACACACACACACACACACACACACACACACACACACACACACACACACACACACACACACACACACACACACACACACACACACACACACACACACACACACACACACACACACACACACACACACACACACACACACACACACACACACACACACACACACACACACACACACACACACACACACACACACACACACACACACACACACACACACACACACACACACACACACACACACACACACACACACACACACACACACACACACACACACACACACACACACACACACACACACACACACACACACACACACACACACACACACACACACACACACACACACACACACACACACACACACACACACACACACACACACACACACACACACACACACACACACACACACACACACACACACACACACACACACACACACACACACACACACACACACACACACACACACACACACACACACACACACACACACACACACACACACACACACACACACACACACACACACACACACACACACATACACACACACACACACACACACACACACACACACACACACACACACACACACACACACACACACACACACACACACACACACACACACACACACACACACACACACACACACACACACACACACACACACACACACACACACACACACACACACACACACACACACACACACACACACACACATCATACACACACACACACACACACACATACACACACACACACATACATCATACACACACACACACACACACATAGGTATCTGTCTATCCATACCACCGTCACCATCTCCATCACCACCGTCTCCATCATCATCACCATCACTGCTGTCATCACCACCGTCACATCACCATTGTCTCACCATCACACACCGTCACCACCACCAGTATCAGTGTGGAAGGTGAAAGGGGGGTGAAGGAGGACATTCTTAAGGGTTGGGTGACGAGAACACGGTGAGGGGGGAGGGGGTGATTGATATGAGATAGGGAGGTGGGGGAGGACTAGTGGGGGTGACGAGGAGGGGGAAGGGTTGGGGAGGTTAACCCCTTCACTGCGGGGGCGCCATGTTTTATTTAGTTAACGCCAGACCATTTTATTCAGTAGAGACAGATGTGAGTAGATCTCTCCTGGGGGCAACAGAGGAACTGCCAACCATTATTAATATTGTTATTATTACACAAAGGAACACCGGAGCCCAACACACTCTCGTAAACAATTAATACAAATCAAAGCTTATTTTTGTTGTTACAGCTGATGGTCGCAACACAACACAGTGGACTCACGAAGATCAGTTTAGGATATACCAGTTGGGAGGGAGGGATGGGGGTAGAGGGAGGGAGGGAGGATGGGGGTAGAGGGAGGGGGGATGGGGGGTAGGGAGGGGGATGGATGGGGGTAGGGGAGGGAGGGATGGATGGGGGTAGAGGGAGGGAGGGAGGGGGGGTAGAGGGGAGGGAGGGATGGGGGTGGGATGGGGGGAGAGGAGGGAGGGATGGGGGGGGTAGAGGGAGGGAGGGATGGGGGGTAGGATGGGGGGTAGAGGGAGGAGGGATGGGGGTAGAGGGAGGAGGGATGGGGGGTAGAGGGAGGGATGGATCAAGGAAGGTAGAGAGGCTGGGGTCATGGGGGGGGGTGGAATGGGTTAGGGAGAGGAGAGAGAGAGAGGTGTCAGGGAGAGAGGGATAAGACATATGAGGATCTCAGGTGTCCTACAGGTAGGTGGAGGGAAGCCCTTCAACCACCCGAGGAAGGAGAGGGTGTGAGGGGAGTTGGGGAGGTAGAGGGGTAGCCATGACAACATCCTACCTCTCCCTCCCTCCCCTCCTGGATACACATATCAGGTCACTGGGAAGGAGGGAGGGGGCTCTCTCATCACCCTCGTATTCAGTTCAGCTGAGTAAAGGGGTATTAAATGCTTATAACAACAATAGTAATAATAATAATAATAATAATAATAACAATGGTATATTAACAATAACTGGAGCACTAGAAGCAGTTGCCAGACGTGACCTTCCACCTCCTCTTCTTCACACTCCCTCAGTAACGTGACAGACTTCCTCCAGTACACCTCTGGCTTGTTTTTTTTGGCTTAATATTTATTTTGTATTCAATTTTAGCAGACATTTGTTTTTTTTATTGGTTTAAACTGTTTTTATTGTATTTTCATTTTTTTACAGTATTTAAGACAAAATCTTAAGGACTCAATGTCACCTCCTTCCCCCGAGAAACAAACAAATGTATACTTTAAACAGCTGTTCCGTCATATTTACATCAATTAACATGAAAGTTAGCACAAACATACCCTGGTATAGTCCCTACACAATGATGCCACCATACCCAGATCAAAGGTCACCCAACACACGTAATTCTGAGTCATTATAGCCCCGGGCAGGTCACGGCTGAGAGTGAGTGAAGATGTGTTGCATTTTCTTGCTAGTGTTGTCGTCATTAGTGTAATATGCCGCCATGTTGCATATTTTTTAAACTTTTACCGTTTTTGGAACTCCGGGAAGACATAACTGTTGGTATATTACGTCTTATATTCTTTAAAGCATCAGTTTGTTTCACTAACTATACTGTATACTCACCGTGCTCCCGCCAACACTGCTGCCACCCCTAAGATGCTCGATATTTATGTATGCACATCCTGGCGCCGACCAACAAAAACATATTCTCGTACTTTAAATAATTTTCCTACCAACGACCTCCTCCTCCTCCTCCTCTTCTTCCTCCTCCTCCTGTCCTCTTTCCCTCACTCACAGAACCATTAAGAAGAAGAGTCCCAAATTATCTAAATCACTCGAGAGATATAATTTTTTTCCCTCTTTTGACTTATCTGAATCATTCGTCTGGCAGCTGTTGGGTCTCAGGCGCCGGAGGTCGGAGGAATCAACGTCGTACTTCATCTTGGGCTCAAAATACGTCTTCCAGGAAATTGGTGAATATCGTCGTGATGGTTTGAGTAATATTTCCTTTTTTCATTAATTTTCACCTATGATTTCCCTATAGATTTCTGACTTAACATCGTGTGATCGCCGAGGAATAAATACAATTTGAAAAGAAGTAAAATGGAGGTGGTGGAGATTTTTAACCCCTTGAGTACGACGACTTAACCCTCTGAGTGCGACGACTTAACCCCTTGAGTACGACGACTTAACCCCTTGAGTACACGACTTAACCCCTTGACCCCTTAAACACAACGAATTAACCCCTTGAATACAACGACTTAACTCCTTGAGTACATTGACTTAACCCCTTGATTATGACGCTTAACCCCTAGTTTATGACGACTTAATCCCTTGAGTACGACGAGTTAACCCCCTTGTGTACGACGACTTAATCGCTTAAGTACAACGACTTAACCCTGTAAGTACGACGATTTAACCCCTTGAGTACGATTAATTAACTCCTTGAGTACAGTGGCAATCTCCTTAGTACGATGTGTGTCTGTGTGTGTGTATAATAACAATAATAATAATAATAATAATAATAATAATAATAATAATAATAATAATAATAATAATAATAATAATAATAATAATAATAATAATAATAAAAATAATAAACGGTTTATTAATAGAGTTGCAGCCGGTGGCCGAAAATATACAAACTTACATTTGATTTAGATTTAAAGATATGCATTGAATACATTTACAGGGCTGTACAGTACATAAATCAGGAGTTGTTTATTATTTTAACAATAGATGGGATGGTGCTGTTCTTATATCTATCTATCTATCTAGTCTGATCCTTCTCTAGCTGACGTTGTTGGGTGGAGTTGAGAGAAGACGACCAGGCTGGTGACTCATATGTTAGTTTGGGGAGAATAAAGGTGTTGTAGATAGTCGTCAGCTCTGGCGTGGGTGCCCCAAGTGACCTAAGTCGTCGTAGCATGTAGAATCAGTACGAGGCTGCCTTGATTGTGTTATTTACATGGGCCTTCCAGTCAAGTGTGTGTGTGTGTGTGTCATCAGTTCATCCAGCACGCGGACTTCAGTATACAAACAATACTTCACTAGTCGGGAATCGAACCCTGTATGTATGTATGTATGTATGTATGTATGTACAGTATACATGTATGTGTGTTTGTGTATAAATGGGTGTGTATGTGTTTTTATATATTACGTACCACATAACACCTCTTAATAACAACCCATGACAACGATAAAGATTAATAACTAAAAATAAATATATTGACATAATAAAAATATTAATAGAATACCAATGAACTTCGAGCTTAAAGTAGATATTATTGTTATTATTATTATTGGTATTTTCTTCGCCATTTTATTTATCACTTTAATATTTATTATTTTCTTTGGTGATTTTATTTTTTTTCTTGTTATTTATATTTCCTTTTTTTATTATAGATTTCTTTCTTAGTTATTTTTATCTCCCTCTTTTATTGGTTATTCTGTATCTCCCCTTATGCATCATTTTATGTGAGGTGAGGAAGACGAAAGGTGAGGAAGACGAGACATTGTGAGGTGAGGCAGTTGACGAGAAAATAACCCGACGTTCCCTTGGTTGGGGGTGAGGGGTAGGGGAGAGGAGGGGGGTGGGAGAAGGGGTGGGGAGGAGGAGGGTGAAGAGGTGAGGGAGGGGAGGATGGGGTAGTTAAGAGACTGAGGGGGAGGGAAGGGAGGAGGGATAAGGGACGAAGAGGGAGAGAAGGGGTGGAAAGCAGAGAGAGAGAGAGAGAGAGAGAAAGAGAGAGAGAGAGGACAATACAATGCTAAGCACTTACCATAATAGACTCTTTACGTGTCATTCAGGAAGAACACATTTGACTGAAGAGGCTCCCACTTCTTCCTCCTCCTCTTCCTCTTTTCAATCATCTCTCCCTTACCTCTTCCTTCTTCTCCTCTTACCTATTTTCCTCGTCTTCCCTTCGTCTTGTCCTCCTTCCCTCTTCGCTCTTGTCTTCCTCCTCTTCGTCTCTCTCTCTTCTTGTTCTCCTTCCCTCTTCCCTGTACCCCCCCATTAACGACGTCAGTCGTAAGTTATATCAGCCATAAAGTATTAGTGACGTCAGATCTCGGCCACGAGTGACGTCACAATAAGACTACGACCCCAGGAATTAGATATAATATATTTTGGCGAATTGGAGGGAAGCAGGTTGGTGATTGGCTCATATTGGAGGAAAGATGGTTGGTGATTGGCTCATATTGGAGGAAAGATGGTTGGTGATTGGTTCAGATTGATTCAGGATATGTTTTTGGAAGGTTCTGATTGGCTCTTTTGTATAATAATTATAATAGTGGTAATAATAATAATAATAATAATAATAATAATAATAATAATAATAATAATAATAATAATAATAATGATAATGATAATGATAATAATAATAATAATAATAATAATAATAATAATAGTAGTAGTAGAAGTAATAATAGTAGTAGTAGTTGTGGCTGGAGGCCACTTTAAAAAAAATAATAATAATAATAGTAGTAGTACAGTAGTAGTAATAATAATAATAATAATAATAATAATAATAATAATAATAATAATAATAATAATAATAATAATAATAATAATAATAATAATAATAATAATAATAATAATAATAATAATAATATACAGTAAGTTACCGCTGTCTGTAACAGGACCAACAAAAGTAAAAGTCAGAAGTGAAGACTCACAAGGCGACAGACTCAGAAAATTGGCGGAGGAGGTCGATGAAATCCTCCTCCCCCCCGCCCCCCCCCCCCTGCTACTCCTCGCCGCTGGTGGACGAGATCGAGCGGAAAGGCGATAATTTTTTCCATCTTTTTTCAGCGTCGTTTCGTCAATAATTTTCCCAAGCAAATTCATCTGATGGTGAAGACCTTTACTGTATTATGGGTAGAGGGCTGCTGCTGCTGCTGCTAACACTACTGTAAGAGAACAAAACTCACAATGACAGCAACATATTTATACTAAATAGTCCTTATGTGTTTTGTTTCTCTTAAGTTGTTGTTCACATTGTGATGACTCCAGCCTACTACTACTTTTGTTGGTGAAACGTGGCCTACAGCCTCCCCTAATAGCCACACCTTCGCTGCCACTTCATTACCTCAAAATTTAATATCCTAATACAACAGTAGCTACCCTAGCTGTGGCGCAGGTCTATGCGGCATTCAGTGACTGTTGTCTTATAGTCAATGTCTGCGATCGTTTTCGTCTTTGGGGCCGAAGATCTCGTTCCCCTGAGGCAGAGCAATGCAGACCTAAGCAGGGAGAAGGACAGTCGACATCTCAACAAGGCTGTAACGTAACGTCTGGACTGCTTCTTCCGTTCAGATAACACCTCCGCGAGACTGGCATAGAAACATCTTGCGCTTGGTCCCATCCCACCAGAGGTTGTGAACACCAGAGGAGTGAAGCTGCCTTCATCCATATTCTTAATTCTCTCCCCTTACGCCCTGATCTTGACATTCTCGTTCCTCCTCTGTGCAGCCTTGAGAGACAAGTTACGGTGACATGGGGTCGAATATCATGACGTCAAAGAAGGCTCGCTGTCCCCGCGCTCAGAATCCTCGAGCGCTGATGTCCACATGGGCTTCATTGGATGTGTTTGAAGTCACAGCCGTCCAATGGAAGGCGGGTCGGTTCTACCCTGACGTCGTGGCAGATTTCCTTCAACATATGTGCTGTTAGGTCCCTTGCTTCGTCATGCCTCATGCTTACGAAGACCCCTTTCTTGCACGCCGTGGCGTGGTCAGTGTCATAGGATGAGCTACTACTACTGCTACTACTACCTTTTTTTTTCTTTTTTTTTTAAGTGGCCTCCAGCCTCCCCCAATAGCCACACCTTCGCCACCATTTAATTACCCTAATATTAAATATCCTAATACATAAGTAGCTATCCTATCTGTGTTAAATTAGTTGAGCCGCAGATCTATGCGGCATTCAGTGACAGTAGCCTCATAGTCAATATTTGCGGCAATTGTCAGAGTTGAGGCAGAAGCTCTCGTTCCCCTGAGGCAGAGCAAAGCCAATCGAAGGAGTTCGGAAGACAGTCGACATCTCATCCAGGCTGTAACATAACTTCTGGGCTGCTGCTTCTGTTCGGAGATCACCGCCTCGAGTCTGGCGTAGAAACATCTTGCACTTGGTCCCATCCCACCAGAGGTTGTGAACACTAGAGGAGTGAAGCTGCCTTGATCAACGTTTTGAATTCTCGTTCCTGCTATGTGCAGCATCGAGAGCTAGGTTACGGTGACATGCGGCCAAGGGATCAAAAATCCTGATGTCGAAGAAAGCTCGCTGTCCCCGCGTCCAGAATCCTCGAGCACTGACGTCCACACGGGCTTCGTTAGATGTGTTTGAAGTCCTGTGTTGGAAGATCTCACCATCCAATGGAAGGAGGGTCGGTTCTACCATGACGTCCCGGCAGATTTCTTTCAACATATTTGCTGTGAGGTCCCTTACCTCGTCATGCCTCATGCATATGAAGCCCCCCTTCTTGCACACCATGGCGTGATCGCCATCATAGGAAGAGCCACACACGCATTGGGAGGGCAAACCTTCTACTGGCCGACCGTACCTTAGAGCAATGGCATCTGTAAATTCTTGTTTATTAAGACTGAAACCATTTGCCCTTATCGGTAACGTAGTTAACCAGTTCGAGGCGCCCACCTCCTGCGCTATAGCTACTTTTTTTTTCAAATTTTCTGGTACCTGCAGCAACAGTTGCTGCAACTTATCATTTTGGCAGTGCTGTCGATCTGTCGTAATGGACCTACGAATCTTATTTACTTCACTGGTATCCACTTCCCCTGTTGCATTCTGGGCTATTATGTGGTCCGTGAGGGCTGCCGTGAGCTTAAGTGAATTTTGATGTTCAGTGGCAGCAATCTCCTCTGGATTTGTTAGTCCCATCCCTCCCAGTCTTGATGGAAGTGCAAGAAGTGCTCTTTCTGCTGGGGTTAAGTCAGGGTGTTTCACTAATTTAGGAATGAAATTGACGCTGATAACTTCTTCCAGAGGGTGGAGGAGGGGTCCGATATCAGGGATAGTACGTGTTACGACCCTCCACCCCCACTACGAACCACGCCATCTATTGTCCTGATCTACCTACAGCACCACGAGCAACGCCATCAGGACGAGACACGAGTATGACTCGTCTAGTTACCACTCCAGGTTTCCCTTCTCCCTATCCTGGTTGTTGCGTCACCTCCTCAAAGTCTTCTTTGTCAGCTCAATTAGGAGAACTTGGCTCTGGGAAGTGACCCAGGATCACTATCCTCTAAACCTACAGTGACTACTACCGTCTTCTACAATACTCAGCCTTACTCGTCAGCCATCTCAGCTCCTCACTTAAGTACATGTATCTTGTATTACCTCCCCACGTCCACTTGCTTCAAAATTGTTTATGTTGTATTAATATGTATATACTTAATGTTTAGGTTAAGTTTGGTTAAGGGTAATTTATAAGCTGAATATTTTGTTAAGGATTTATGTACTCTATTATATACACAAAACTCGCATCCTTTGTCTACCCTTTATAGTCCGATTGTCTTTGTTTTTTTATTGTTGTTACCTGTTGGGATCTGGGTAGACGTATAACTATATTCTAAATCCCCAACTCGTAACAAATGCGACCGTGACAGGATTCGACCTTAAGTACCATATTCCTTCCTCCTTGTTACTCAGTGTTAATTATTCCTCCCAGTCACTTCTGTTCCAATTGCTTTACGGTAGTTTAAAGTTTCCTTCATATGTGTGTGCATATATTGGTATTATCGTATAGTAAGAGTGACAGACGTAGGATATTAGGTTCAAGTGTCATAAAACACCTGTTATTACATGGCAGTTGTGTAGTAAGTCTTATCGAGTGTTGGGAAGAATCGGATCTGTTTAATGCCGTCCCTCACTCCAGAGTAGGTTGTTCCATAGTCACTAGTTTACGGTGAAGTGATATCTTGGGACGCCACGCTCTACAGGACCCATAATTATAAAGCCTCAATTATTGTTCTTCTCATTATCTCATTCAGGGTCAATCATACCATTTATCAGGGTTGTTAATCCGGATCTTTATATTAATGCCGTATCGCCCTACCTCTTTCAAGTATATCAGGTTGTTAATCCGGATCTTTATATTAATGCCGTATACGCCTTCCTCTTTCAAGTCTCTTATCCTTATCTAAGGATCTTCTCAGAAGAACAATAATCATAAGTGTAATTTCCTAGGTATAACTTGGTTAGTTTTCGGACTTTCTGGTTATCCACTGCCGTGATATTTTCTAGGTTATCCACTTATCTTATCTTTGGACCATTAGTTAATTTATCCTATTTTCTTAACAATGCACCTCAGGTTTTGATCTCCAGGATTTTTTGAAAATCCTTCAATACTTGTTAATATCCTGAAAAAAAAAAGACAATCGGACTATAAAAGGTAGACAAAGGATGCGAGTTGTTGTATATAATAGAGTACCATAAATCCCTTAACAAAATATTCAGCTTATAAATTACCCTTAACCAAACTTAACCTAAACATTAACAGTATATACATATTAATACAACATAAACAATTTGAAGCAAGTGGACGTGGGGAGGTAATACAAGATACATGTACTTAAGTGAGGAGCTGAGATGGCTGACGAGTAAGGCTGAGTATTGTAGAAGATAGGTAGTCACTGCACGTAGGTTTAGAGGATAGATGATCCTGTGGTCACTCCCAGAGCCAAGCTCCTCGAATTGAGCTGACAAAGAAGACTTGAGGAGGACGAACCCAGGATATGGAGAAGGAAACCTCGAGTGGTAACTAAGACGAGTCATACACGTGTCTCGTCCCTAGATGGCGCGTTTCGTGGTGTAGGTAGATCAGGACAATAGATGGCGTGGTTCGTAGTGCGGGGTGGAGTTCGTACACCCCCAAACCTCCGAGCGCTGGCGGGCGAGGATCAACTGGTGCGTCTGGAGAGTAGCTGCTGCATTTCCACTGAGCCGGGATAAGGAGTCTGCAATCAGGTTATCGACCCCTTATGTGCCGGACTTGTGATTATAGGGCTGGGTGAGGAGAGCCCAGCGGAGGATTCGCTGGTTGGAGGTCTTGTTGGTTTGGATGAACGTGAGTGGGTTATGGTCGGTGAAGACTAGGTTGTTTGGGCAAGACTGGGTAACATTCAAACTTTTATTGCCAACACCAGAGCCAAGGCCTCTTCTATGGTCGAGTAGTTGGTCTGATGTTTTTTCAACTTGGCGGAGTAATATGCCACAGGGTGAAGAACATCGTGGTTGGGTCAGGTGGTGAGCAGGCCCCACTCCGACACCACTAGCGTCGATTTGCAGATGGAAGGGCGAGGTGTAGTCAGGGGTGGACTACAGGCTGGAGGCAAGGCTTTGAGGCGGTGGAAAGACTGGTCGCACCTCTGGTTCCAGATGTAAGGGACCGCAGAACTGGTAAGGTCTGTGAGGTCCGCCACGCTGGAGAATTACTGCAGAACCGATGTAGTAGCCGCACATCCCCAGGAAGATGAGTTCCTTCCTCGTCCTGGAGTGGGAAGGACAAGATGGCTCTAACGTTTGCGTCCTGTCTCACCATACCATGCCCAACGATATGTCCCAGGTAAGTCACTGAGGCCCGGCCAAAAGCAGATTTAGCCAGGTTTATGGTGAATCCAGTCTCTTGCAGTCGTGCAAACAGTATCTCCAAACGCACCAGATGTTCGTCCCAGCTGTCCGACACCACCACCAGGTCCAGGTAGGCGAACGTCCCACCTAGGTCCTGAATTAGGAAGTTGATTGCCCTCTGAATGGCCGAGCATTAGAAAAGCCAAACGCCATAACCAAATATTGAAAAGACGGTAGGTAGTCACTGCACGTAGGTTTAGAGGATAGATGATCCTGTGGTCACTTCCCAGAGCCAAGTTCCTCTCCTCGAATTGGAGCTGACAAAGAAGACTGAGGAGGTGACGCAACCCAGGATATGGAGAAGGGAAACCTCGGAGTGGTAACTAAGACGAGTCATACACGTGTCTCGTCCCTAGATGGCGTTGCTCGTGGTGGTGGGTAGGTAGATCAGGACAATAGATGGCGTGGTTCGTAGTGCGGGGTGGAGGGGTTCGTAACATACGCATCAGGTAGTTCCAATGATGCTTGACTCCATGGGTAAATGCAGCAAAGGTCGCATGTGGCTCTGTGCTAGCAATCTCAGACAGAGCTTGGATTTCACAAACCCACTCATTCACCTTTCCCACTACGTACTTGGTCTTGAAGTCCGCAGTGCCAATTACTGCGCCTAGATGTCTTTGGCCGTCCTTAGTTATTTTGACCTCACTTCCGCCAAAAACCTCCAATGCCCGTTCGTAATGTTCTGGCTTCACGATGAGGAAGGGCTTGCTGGCGTTTGGGTGGTACCCTATTTGTGGACCTCGTGATGTTACCAGGTCCCACCACTTTTTGATACCCTCCACTTTTCCTGCTCCTGTAAGGTCATCAGCATATGCCACTTGTTTGACCCGCGTTGTTTCAAATTTTATTTCTCGTTGGAGCACTGATAGGCCAATTGCATACATTGCCATTGCAACAGGGACCCCTGTGTTGTTCCCTCGGTTGACTGTAAGATGGTATCACCTCTTTGAGCCTTGTTGTTTACTATATAGAGGTCTGATGGATTCCTATACGAATTTTCAACATACATTGCAAAGCTTGGACACTTGATCTTGATGTTGTGCAGTGCAGCCTTGCGGTTAAGTATGTTGAATGCATTTGAAGCATCCACCAGGAGAACGGCCTCACAATCACGCTGCTCAAATATCAATCTCATGGTGTGAATGGCGGCCTCCCCGCCAGCCTGGTGGCCAGCACACACTTGTAGGTTCCCTGCTGCTGCCCTGACATCATCCTATACCACCTCCATTATGCATTTTCCGATGATCCGCCTCAGCACTTCCCCCACCCCTATAGGCCTACATCCTGGTTCCTTTTCCAGAGGAATAAGGCGGCAGGCCGTCAGGGCCTGGAGGTGATGGCAGCAAGAGGATGCAAGCTTTCTTGCAAGGGCGGCAATGGCAGTGCAGAGATCACTTGCTACAGGGCCAAACTTGTTTGTGCTGAGGATGACTCTCCAGCCGTTTGCATCCAGACCTGAAGGGCCGGCTCCTCCTCGAGTCTTCAGTGCCTTTTTCCACACCATCTCTCCTGTTATTTTCTCGAATAGGACAGCGTTTGGTGGGGTATAGAAACCCTCGAACCTGATGCCTTCTTCGTCGCTTGCAGGGGGGATGTTTCTCTTTCAGTAGTTTTAATGTCTCTCTGTTTATTGGCATCACCCCACCGGAGGATTCCTCTGTGAGAGATCTTACCGCCAGAGACACTTTTCCCACGCGCATTTTATTTCCAAATTTTCCTGCCACGTCATCGGTGTTTTGCTTTCCGTCACCCGAAATTTTTAGTCTCTCCTGCAGTGTTCTTGCTTCACATAGGAGATCATCAAGGGCCCCAGTCTGCCACGTTGCCACTACTGCTACTACTACTACGATTATTATTTTTATAAATACAATATTGTTACTATTGTTTGTAGTACTAATACTATTTATAATAATAATAATAATAATAATAATAATAACACATAAAACATTTAAACAATAGAAAAAAAGAGGAAGAGGGGAAGATAAAAGAAAGGAAGAGATGGGAGGAGGAGATAAGAGGAGAGTAAGAGGTGGGAGGGGAAGATAAGAGGAGAGTAAGAGGTGGGAGGGGAAGATAAGAGGAGAGTAAGAGGTGGGAGGGGAAGATAAAAGGAGAGGGAGGAAAGAGGAGGTGGGAGGGAAAGAGGGAATAAAGAGGAAGAGGTAGGAGGGGGAAGAGGGGAAGATAAAGGAGAGGAAGAGGTGGGATCCATGACTAAATGGCGAACATTTTAATCCTAGACCTAGACTGTAACTTTAGTCTGTCTGTGTGTCTGTTCGTCCGTCCGTCCGTCCGTCCCTCACTTATGGTTGGTGATGTAATGTATGGTAATGCCCGTCTTAAGACAAGCTCTCTCTCTCTCTCTCTCTCTCTCTCTCTCTCTCTCTCTCTCTCTCTCTCTCTCTCTCTCTCTCTGCCACGCGGTACTGTACGAGAGTAAAAAGTCATTGTGTTAGAAAAAAATCGACTAACGTCATAATGTCAACGACAGGTTAGTTCTTAGTGAGTAGAGGAGGAGGATGGGGAATTGAGAGAGAGGGGATGGGGTGGGGAGGAGAGAGGATGGGGAATTGGGGAGGAGAGGGGATGGGGTGGGGAGGAGGAGGAGGGGAGGATGGGGTGGGGAGGGAGGGGGATGGGATGGTGGGGAGGAGGAGGGAGGAGGATGGGGTGGGGGAGGAGGAGGAGGAGGATGGGGTGGGGGAGGAGGGGGAGGGGGAGGATGGGGGTGGGAGGAGGATGGGGTGGGGGAGGAGGGGGAGGGGGGGAGGATGGGGTGGGGGAGGGAGGGAGAGGATGGGGTGGGGAGGAGGGAGAGGGAGGATGGGAGGTGGGAGGGAGGAGGATGGGGTGGGGAGGAGAAGGGGAGAAGGAGGAGTCATATATGGGGACTGGGGATGGGAGGAGGAGTGATATCTGGGGGAAGAGGAGGGAGGGGGAGGGAGCATTAGCTGGGGGTACAGTGTGTTTATATAGTGATACAGTATTCTTATTTTATTCTGTTATTTGACCAATTTATGTATTTGTGGTGATTAATGTATAGTACTGTCTGTGTGTATGTCTGTCTTTCTGTCTATATGGATGTGTCTGTCTGTATGTCTGCCTCTGTCTGTATGGTTGTCTCCGTCTGTCTGTGTATCTACCTGTCCGTCTTTCTGTCTGTATGGCTGTCTGTCTGTCTGTCTGCCTCTGTCTGTATGGTTCTCGTCTCCGTGTATCTACCTGTCCGTCTTTCTGTCTGTATGGCTGTCTGTCTGTCTGTCTGCCTCTGTATCTCTCAGTTTGTATGGCTGTGTGTCTGTCTGTATGGCTGTGTCCGTCTGTGTGCCTGAGTCTGTCTATCTACCTGTCCCTTCTTCTGTCTGCATGTCTCACCTTTTCTCTACCCGTCTCTCTGTCTAACTGTACTATATGACTATTTCTCCTAACACATAGTACCTTAAGTCGTTCCCTCTATAACTCTACAACAGGTCACAACACGGGGTTATACAGTAGGTTGTAGGGGTTATGGGTTATAGAGGTTATGGGTTGTAGGGGTTATGGGTTATAGAGGTTATGGGTTGTAGGGTTATGGGTTGTAGGGTTATGGTTTGTTGTAGAGGTTATGGGTTGTAGGGGTTATGGGTTATAGAGGTTATGGGTTGTAGAGGTTATGGTTTGTTGTAGAGGTTATGGGTTGTAGAGGTTATGGGTTGTAGGGGTTATGGGTTGTGAGGTTATGGTTTGTTGTAGGGGTTATGGGTTGTAGGGTTATGGGTTGTTTATGGGGTTATGGTTTGTTGTAGAGGTTATGGGTTGTAGAGGTTATGGTTTGTTGTAGGGTTATGGGTTGTAGGAGTTATGGGTTGTAGAGTTATGGTTTGTTGTGGGGTTATGGGTTGTAGGGTTATGGGGTTGTAGGGTTATGGTTTGTTGTGGGGGTTATGGGTTGTAGGGTTTATGGGTTGTTGTAGGGGTTATGGTTTGTTGTAGGGTTATGGGTTGTAGGGTTATGGGTTGTGAGGTTATGGTTTGTTGTAGGGGTTATGGGTTGTAGGGGTTATGGGTTGTGGGGTTATGGTTTGTTGTAGAGGTTATGGGTTGTAGGGTTATGGTTTGTTGTAGGGTTATGGGTTGTAGGGGTTATGGGTTATAGAGGTTATGGGTTGTAGGAGGTTATGGTTTGTTGTAGAGGTTATGGGTTGTGAGGTTATGGGTTGTAGAGGTTATGGGTTGTTGTAGAGGTTATGGGTTGTTGTGGGTTATGGGTTGTATGGGTTATGGGTTATAGGGTTATGGGTTGTAGGGGTTATGGTTTGTTGTAGAGGTTATGGGTTGTAGAGGTTATGGGTTTATAAGGTTATGGTTTGTTGAAGGGGTTATGGGTTGTTGTAGAGGTTATGGGTTGTTGTAGGGTTATGGGTTGTTGTAGAGGTTATGGGTTGTAGGGTTATGGGTTGTTGTAGAGGTTATGGGTTGTTGTAGAGGTTATGGGTTGTGAGGTTATGGGTTGTTGTAGAGGTTATGGTTTGTTGTAGGGGTTATGGGTTGTAGAGGTTATGGGTTGTTGTAGGGTTATGGGTTGTTGTAGAGGTTATGGGTTGTTGTGGGGTTATGGGTTGTTGTAGAGGGTTATGGGTTGTTGTAGAGGTTATGGGTTGTTGTAGAGGTTATGGGTTGTTGTAGGGGTTATGGGTTGTTGTAGGGTTATGGGTTGTAGGGGTTATGGGTTGTTGTTGTAGGGGTTATGGGTTGTTGTAGGGTTATGGGTTGTTGTAGGGTTATGGGTTGTTGTAGGGGTTATGGGTTGTAGGGGTTATGGGTTGTAGGGATTATGGGTTGTTGTAGGGGTTAGTGGGTTGTTGTAGAGGTTATGGGTTATTGTAGGGGTTATGGGTTGTTGTAGGTGTTATGGGTTGTTTTAGGGGTTATGGGTTGTTGTAGGTGTTATGGGTTGTTTTAGGGGTTGTGGGTTTGTTGCTAGATGTTATGGGTTGTTGTAGGGGTTATGGGTTGTTGTAGGGGTTATGGGTTGTTGTAGGGTTATGGGTTGTTGTAGGGTTATGGGTTGTAAGGGTTATGGGTTGTTGTAGAGGTTATGGGTTGTTGTAGGGGTTATGGGTTTTGCAAGGGTTATGGGTTGTTGTAGAGGTTATGGGTTGTTGTAGGGTTTATGGGTTGTTGTAGAGGTTATGGGTTGTTGTTGTAGAGTTTATGGGTTGTTGTAGGGTTATGGGTTGTTGTGGGTTATGGGTTGTTGTAGGGGTTATGGGTTGTTGTAGAGGTTATGGGTTGTTGTAGGGGTTATGGGTTGTTGTAGAGGTTATGGGGGTTGTTGTAGGGGTTATGGGTTGTTGTAGGGTTATGGGTTGTTGTAGGGGTTATGGGTTGTTGTAGAGGTTATGGGTTGTTGTAGAGTTATGGGTTGTTGTAGGGGTTATGAGTTGTAGAGGTTATGGGTTGTTGTAGAGGTTATGGGTTGTTGTAGGAGTAGGGTTGTTGTAGGGGTGTGGGGTTGTTGTAGGAGTTATGGGTTGTTGTAGAGGTTATGGGTTGTTGTGGTTATGGGTTGTTGTAGGGGTTATGAGTTGTTGTAGAGGTTGTGGGGTTGTTGGGTAGATAAGGTTGGTGGGGTGGTTGTAGAGGGGTTATGGGTTGGTGTGTGATGGGGTTAGGGGAGGTTGTTGTAGAGTGTTATGGGTTGTTGTAGGGGTTATGGGTTGTTGTAGAGGTTATGGGTTGTTGTAGAGTTTGGGTTGTTGTGGTGGTGGTTGTTGTAGGGGTTATGGGTTGTTGTAGGGTTATGGGTTGTTGTAGAGGTTATGGGTTGTTGTAGGGGTTATGGGTTGTTGTAGAGGTTATGGGTTGTTGTAGAGGTTATGGGTTGTTGTAGAGGTTATGGGTTGTTGTAGGGGTTGGAGGGTTGTTGTAGAGGTTGGTGGGTTGTTGTGAGTAAGTGGTGGGGTTGTTGTAGGGTTATGGAGTTGTTGTAGAGGTTGGGGGTTGTTGTAGATTATGGGTTGTTGTAGGGGTTGGTTGTTGTAGGTGATGGGTGTTGTAGGGTTATGGGTTGTTGTAGATGTTGGTTTGTTGTAGGGGTTATGGGTTGTTGTAGAGGTTGTGGGTTGTTGTAGAGGTTATGGGTTGTTGTAGGGGTTATGGGTTGTTGTAGAGATTGGTTGTTAAGGTAGTGGGGTTGTTGCAGATATGGGTTGTTGTAGGGAGAGGGGTTGTTGTGAGTGGTTATGGGTTGTTGTAGAGGTTGCGGTTGTTGTAGGGTTATGGGTTGTTGTAGTAAGTGGTGGGTTGTTGTAGGGTTTATGGGTGTTGTGGGGGTTATGGGTTGTTGTAGGGTTGGTGGGTTGTTGTGGGGGTTGGTGGTTGTTGTAGGGGTTATGGGTTGTTGTAGGGGTTATGGGTTGTTGTAGAGGTTGGGTTGTTGTAGGGGTTATGGGTTGTTGTAGAGGTTATGGGTTGTTGTAGAGGTTATGGGTTGTTGTAGGTTGTGGGTTGTTGTAGGGGTTATGGGTTGTGGGGGGTTGGGGGTAGTTGCAGAGGTGGGTTGTTGTAGGGTTATGGGTAGAAGGTGGGTCAGGGTTAGGGGTTGTTGTAGAGGTTATGGGTTGTTGTAGGGGTTATGGTTGTAGAGGTTATGGGTTGTTGTAGGGGTTATGGGTTGTTGTAGAGTGATGGGGTTGTTGTAGGGGTTATGAGTTGTTGTAGAGGTTATGGGTTGTTGTAGAGGTTATGGGTTGTTGTAGGGGTTATGAGTTGTTGTAGAGGTTATGGGTTGTTGTAGAGGTTGGGTTGTTGTGAGTAGGGTAGGGGTTGTTGTAGGGTTATGGGTTGTTGTAGAGTGTTATGGGTTGTTGTAGAGGTTGGTGGGTTGTGTGGAGGTTGTGGGTTGTTGTAGGGGTATGAGTTGTTGTAGAGGTAGGGTTGTTGTAGAGGTGGGTTGTTGTAGAGGTTATGGGTTGTTGTAGGGGTTGGCGGGTTGTAGGGGTTGGTGGGTTGTTGTAGGTTGTGGGTTGTTGTAGGGGTTATGGGTTGAGGTGAGTATGGGTTGTTGTAGAGGTTGTGGGTTGTTGTAGGGGTTGGAGGGGTTGTTGTGGAGCTGGTGGTTGGTTGTAGGGTTTGGGTTGTTGTAGAGGTTATGGGTTGTTGTAGGGTTGTGGGTTGTTGTAGAGGGGTTGATGGGTTGTAGAGTGTTTGGGGTTGTTGTAGAGGTTATGGGTTGTTGTAGGGGTGGTGAGTTGTTGTAGAGGTTAGGGTTGTTGTAGAGGTTATGGGTTGTTGTAGGGGTTATGAGTTGTTGTAGAGTGTTGTGGGTTGTTGTAGAGGTTATAGGTTGTTGTAGGAGTTGTGGGTTGTTGTAGAGGTTATATGTTGTAGGGGTTATGGGTTGTTTTAGAGGTTGTGGGTTGTTGTGGGGTTATGGGTTGTAGAGGTGGGTTGTTGTAGAGGTTGAGGGGTTGTAGGGTTATGGGTTGTTGTAGATAGTTGGTGAAGTGGGTTGTTGTAGAGGCGGGTTGTTGTAGGGTTATGGGTTGTTGGTAGATAAGTGGCGGGTTGTAGGGGTTATGGGTTGTTGTAGGGTTATGGGTTGTTGTAGAGGTTATGGGTTGTTGTAGAGTGGGTGGGTAAAGGCGGGGTTGTTGTAGGGTTGTGGTTGTTGTAGAGGTTTGGGGTTGTTGTAGGGGTTATGGGTTGTTGTGAGGGTTATGGGTTGTTGTAGAGGTTGGGGTGTTGTAGGAGTTAATGGGTTGTTGTAGAGTTATGGGTGTTGTAGGGGTTGGGTTGTTGTAGGGGTTATGGGTTGTTGTAGAGGTTGGGGTTGTAGGGTTATGGGTTGTTGTAGGGGTTATGGGTTGTTGAGAGTGGTTGGGTGTGAGGTTGTAGAGGTTTGGGTTGTTGTAGGGGTTGGGGTTGTTGTAGGGAGTTGGGGTTGTTGTAGGTGTTGGTGTTGTAGGAGTTATGGGTTGTTGTAGAGGTTATGTGTTGTAGGGGTTATGGGTTGTTGTAGAGGTTATGTGTGTTGTAGAGGTTATGGGTTGTTGTAGAGGTTATGTGTTGTGGGGTGTATGGGTTGTTGTAGAGGTTATGTGTTGTAGGGGTTGAGGGGTTGTTGTAGAGGTTATGTGTTGTGGGGTTATGGGTTGTTGTAGAGGGTTCTCCTTCCTCAGTCCCACACCATCTTTAATTTCACCTCATAATAACTTTTTCTTAAACAGATCTGGATGGGAGGAGGATGGAGGGGTGGGGAAGAGGGGGGCGGAGGGGGTGGGTGAAGGGGGGGGTTAGGGAGGGCGATGAAGGATTAACGCGTAGTCTATTATTCAATTAAACTACCGGACCACTGCTCTGTTAAATGTTTCACATTATTAATTCATTTATAATTTTTATGGTAATTTGTGTGTGTGTGTGTGTGTGTGTATGAGGAGTAATAATAATAATTAACTGTTTATTGAAAGAGCATGGCAGCCGTACTGTTGAAAATATACAGTTACATAACTGAGGAATGGGTCACTTGATTGACAAATAACATAAGTGATACAAATATGATATATAACATCACGGTGGGGAACAGGCCATTTAACAAGGAATTTCAACATAGTAACAGTGCAAAGGTAAGATTGGCTGGGAGTGAGGCACTGGTTGATTACGAGTTGTTATAATTTTACAATGGTTTGGACTGGGCTGTTCTTATAGAGATCAGTTCATGCTAGTATGGGCTGGATGCCGTTGTGGTGTGGAATAGCAATTCGCGGACGAGGGATCTGGGTAGTGGGAGCCGGTGTCGAGGATGGTGCAGAAATTTTAAAATAATAATAATAATAAATATTAACGGTTTATTGAAAGAGCTTGGCAGCCAGAAGGCTGAAAATATACAGTTAATATTTGGGAATGGGTCAATAAATTACAAATAATATACAAGTAACAAGTGACACAAATAAGACATAAATAACTAGATGGGGAAAAGCTCAAACTACAGTTCATTTCAACATAGTGACAGTGCAAGGAGTAGTATTTACTGGGAGGAAATACACTGCCTGTGAGTTCGTGGTGATGGTCAGAGAGAGCCGAGAGGGTCAATTGTTGAGCGCTTTTATATGTGAGTAGTGTGTGTGTGTGTGTTTGTGTGTGTGTTTGTGTGTGTGTGTGTGTGTGTGTGTGTGTGTGTGTGTGTGTGTGTGTGTGTGTTTGTAATGTCTGTGTTTACTATTATTATTATTATTATTATTATTATTATTAATTATTATTATTATCATTATTATTATTAATATTATTATTATTATTATTATTATTATTATTATTATTATCATATATCATTATTATTATTAATACTTATTATTATTACAATATTTTTATTATTATTATTATTATTATTATTATTATTATTATTATTATTATCATTATTATTAATATTATTATTATTATTTTAATATCATTATTATTATTATTATTATTATTATTATTATTATCATTATTATTATTATTATTAATTATTATTATCATATTATTATTATTATTATTATTATTATTATTATTTATTATTATTATTATTATCATTATTATTATTATTATTATTATTATTATTATTATTATCATTATTATTATTATTATTATTAATAACATTATTATTATTATTATCATTATTATTTGATTATTATTATTATTATTATTATTATTATTATTAATATCATTATTATATTATTTACTTATTATTATTTACTATTATTCCATTATTATTATTATTATTATTATTATTATTATTATTATTATTAATAATATTATTAATATTATTATTATTATTATTATTATTATTCTAATATCATTATTATTACATTTCATTATTATTATTATTATTATTATTATTATTATTATTATTATTATTATTATTATTATTATTATTATTATTATTATTATTAATATTCTTCTTCTTCTTCTTATTATTATTATTATTATTATTATTATTATTATTATTATTATTATTATTACTATTCTCTTCTTCTTATTATTATTATTATTTATATTATTATTATTATTATTATTACAATAGTTGGGCAGAGGAAAGGAAGAAAAATACACTTATATATATGCTGAATAAAAATATGAAGTGGGCACAGAGCCCAAGAAGGACGGTGAAAGTATGGAAGGGCAGGAACTTATTAGGGCGGTAAAGGGTGGGTGGGTGGGTGGGTGTTGGGGGAGGAGCTAGTTTTAAGGTGAGAGATTTGGGGAAGGAGAGGAAAATGCTAAGTAGGAGGAGCGAGACAGAAAATAAAGTAAATGAGCGTGAGGGGAGAGGAGGAGACTGAGGTGTGAGGGGAGAGAGGAGGAGACTGAGGTGTGAGGGAGAGAGGGAGGGACTGAGGTGTGAGGAGAGAGGGAGGTGACTGAGGGGTGAGGGGAGAGAGGGAGGTGACTGAGGTGTGGAGGGAGAGAGGGAGGAGACTGAGTGAGGGAGAGAGGGAGGAGACTGAGGGGTGAGGGAGAGAGGGAGGTGACTGAGGTGTGAGGGAGAGAGGAGGACTGAGGTGGAGGGAAAGAGGAGGAGACTGAGGTGTGAGGGAGAGAGGGAGGAGACTGAGGTGAGGGAGAGAGGGAGGGGACTGAGGTGTGAGGAGGGAGAAGGGAGAGAGGAGACTGAGGTGGAGGGAGAGAGGAGAGATGAGGTGTGAGGGAGAGAGGGAGAGACTGAGGGGTGAGGGAGAGAGGGAGGAGACTGAGGTGAGGGAGAGAGGGAGGAGACTGAGGTGAGGGAGAGAAGGGAGGAGACTGAGGTGTGAGGGGAGGGAGGAGACTGAGGGGAGGAGAGGGAGAGACTGAGTGAGGGAGAGGGAGACTGAGGGGAGAGAGGGAGGTGACTGAGGTGAGGAGAGGCTGAGGAGGAGAGAGGAGGAGACTGAGGTGAGGGAGAGAGGGAGGGACTGAGGTGGTGGGGAGAGAGGGAGGTGACTGAGGTGTGAGGGAGAGGGAGAGACTGAGGTGTGAGGGGAGAGAGGGAGGAATGAGGAGGAGGGTGAAGGGAGAGGAGGACTGAGGTGTGAGGGAGAGGGAGGAGACTGAGGTGTGGAGGGAGAGAGGAGAGACTGAGGTGTGAGGGGAGAGAGGGAGGAGACTGAGGGAGGGAGAGGAGGGACTGAGGTGGAGGGAGAGGGAGGTGACTGAGGTGTGAGGGAGAGAGGGAGGTGACTGAGGTGAGGGAGAGAGGGAGGAGACTGAGGTGTGAGGGGAGAGAGGGAGGAGACTGAGGTGGAGGGAGAGAGGGAGGTGACTGAGGTGTGGAGAGAGGAGGTGACTGAGGGGGTGAGGGGAGAGAGGGAGGAGACTGAGGTGTGAGGGGAGAGAGGGAGGAGACTGAGGTGGAGGGAGAGAGGGAGGTGACTGAGGTGAGGGGAGAGAGGGAGGTGACTGAGGTGAGGGAGAGAGGGAGGTGACTGAGGTGAGGGAGAGAGGGAGGTGACTGAGGTGTGGAGGGAGAGAGGAGGTGACTGAGGTGTGAGGGAGAGAGGGAGGAGACTGAGGTGTGAGGAGAGAGGGAGGACTGAGGTATGAGGGAGAGAGGGAGGAGACTGAGGTGGAGGGAGAGAGGGAGGAGACTGAGGTGTGAGGGGAAGAGAGGGAGACTGAGGTGTGAGGGGAGAGAGGAGGAGACTGAGGTGTGAGGGAGAGGGGGGAGGAGACTGAGGTGTGAGGAGAGAGGGAGGAGACTGAGGTGTGAGGGAGAGGAGGAGAGGAGATGAAGGAGGAGACTGGAGGGTGGAGGGGAGAGAGGGAGGAGAATGAGGTGGTGAGGGGAGAGTGGGGAGGAGACTGAGGTGTGAGGGGAAGAGGAGAGGAGGGATGAGACTGAGGTGAGGGGAGAGGAGGAGACTGAGGTGTGAGGGAGAGAAGGGAGGACTGAGTGAGGGAGAGAGGGGAGGAGACTGAGGTGAGGGAGAGAGGAGGAGACTGAGGTGAGGAGAGAGGGGAGAGACTGAGGTGTGAGGGGAGAGAGGAGGAGACTGAGGTGAGGGGAGAGAGGGAGGAGACTGAGGTGGGGAGAGGGAGAGAGACTGAGGGTGAGGAGAGGGGGGAGGAGACTGAGGTGGAGAGGGGGAGGGGGGAGGAGACTGAGGTGAGGGGAGAGGGGAGGAGACTGAGGTGTGAGGGAGAGAGGGAGGAGAATGGAGGGTGAGGAGAGAGAGGGAGGAGAATGAGGAGTGGGAGGGAGAGAGAGGAGGAGATTGAGGTGTGAGGGAGGAGAGGGAGAAGACTGAGGTGTGGAGGGAGAGAGGAGGAGACTGAGGTGTGAGGGAGAGGGGAGGAGACTGAGGTGAGGGAGAGGGGAGGAGACTGAGGTAAAGAGGGAGAGGAGGAGACTGAGGTAAGAGGGAGAGAGGGAGGAGAATGAGGCAGGAGGGAGAGAGGGAGAGACTGAGGTGGGAGGGGAGAGAGGGAGGGGAAGACTGAGGTGTGAGGGAGAGAGGAGGGGAGGAGACTGAGGTGAGGGAGAGAGGGAGGAGACTGAGGTGTGAGGGAGAGGGGAGGAGACTGAGGTGTGAGGGAGAGAGGAGGAGACTGAGGTGGAGGGAGGAGAGGGGAGGAGACTGAGGTGTGAGGGAGAGAGGGGAGGAGACTGAGGAGGGGAGAGGGGAGGAGATGGAGGTGTGAGGGAGAGAGGAGGAGAATGAGGTGAGGGAGAGAGGGAGGAGAGAATGAGGTATGAGGGAGAGGGGAGGAGAATGAGGTGTGAGGGAGAGGGAGGAGGACTGAGGGGTGTGAGGGAGAGGGGAGGAGACTGAGGTGTGAGGGAGAGGGGGAGGAGACTGAGGTGTGAGGGAGAGGGGGGAGGGGAGACTGAGGTGTGAGGGAGAGAGGGAGGAGAATGGAGGTGGAGGGAGAGAGGGAGGAGACTGAGGTATGAGGGGAGAGGGAGGAGACTGAGGGTGTGAGGGAGAGGAGGGAGGAGACTGAGGTGGGGGAGGGAGAGAGGGAGGAGACTGAGGTGTGGAGGGAGAGGGGGAGGAGACTGAGGATGAGGGAGAGGGAGGAGAATGAGGTGAGGGAGAGAGGGAGGAGAATGAGGTGGAGGGGAGAGGGAGGAGACTGAGGTGTGAGGGGAGAGGGGAGAGACTGAGGTGGAGAGGGAGAGGGGGGGGAGACTGAGGTGTGAGGGAGAGGGGAGGAGACTGAGGTGTGAGGGGAGAGAGGAGGAGAATGAGGTGAGGGAGAGGGGGAGGAGAATGAGGCATGAGGGAGAGGGAGGAGACTGAGGGTGTGAGGGAGAGAGGGAGAAGACTGAGGTGAGGGGAGAGGAGAGGAGACTGAGGTGTGAGGGAGAGGGGAGGAGACTGAGGGTGAGGGAGAGAGGAGGAGACTGAGGTGGAGGGAGAGAGGGAGGAGAATGAGGATGAGGGGAGAGAGGGAGGAGACTGAGGTGAGGAGAGAGGGAGAAGACTGAGGGTGGGAGGGAGAGAGGGAGGAGACTGAGGTGTGAGAGGAGAGGGGAGGAGACTGAGGTATGAGGGAGAGGGGAGGGGGACTGAGGTGGAGGAGAGAGGGAGGAGACTGAGGTGTGAGGGAGAGAGGGGAGGAAGACTGAGGTGAGGGAGAGAGGGAGGAGACTGAGGTGGAGGGGAGAGAGGAGGAGACTGAGGTGTGGAGGACAGAGGGAGAGGAGACTGAGGTGAGGGAGAGAGGGAGGAGACTGAGGTGGGAGGGGAGAGGGGAGAGAGACTGAGGTGTGAGGGGAGAGAGGAGGAGACTGAGGTGTGAGGGACAGAGGGAAGAGGAGACTGAGGTGAGGGAGAGGGGAGGAGACTGAGGTGAGGGGAGAGAGGGAGGAGACTGAGGTGTGAGGGAGAGAGGGAGAAGACTGGAGGTGTGAGGGAGAGAGGAGGAGAATGAGGTGAGGGACAGAGGAGAGGAGACTGAGGTGTGAGGGAGAGGGGAGGAGACTGAGGTGTGAGGGAGAGAGGGAGGGAGACTGAGGTGTGAGGGGAGAGAGGGAGAGACTGAGGTGTGGAGGGGAGAGAGGGGAGAGACTGAGGTGAGGGGAGAGAGGGAGGAGACTGAGGTGAGGGAGAGAGGGAGGAGAATGAGGGGGAGGGAGAGGGGAGGAGACTGAGGATGAGGGAGAGAGGGAGGGGACTGAGGTGTGAGGGAGAGAGGGAGGAGACTGAGGTGGTGAGGGAGAGAGGGAGAGACTGAGGTGTGAGGGAGAGAGGGAGGAGAATGAGTGTGAGGGGAGAGAGGGGAGAATGAGGTGTGAGGGAGAGAGGGAGGAGACTCAGGTGAGGGGAGAGGGAGGAGACTGAGGTGAGGGGAGAGAGGAGAAGACTGAGGTGGAGGGAGAGAGGGAGGAGACTGAGGTGTGAGGGGAGAGGGGAGGAGACTGAGGGTGAGGGGACAGAGGAGAGGAGACTGAGGTGGAGGGGAGAGGGGAGAGAGACTGAGGTGTGAGGGAGAGAGGGAGGAGAGTGAGGTGTGGAGGGAGAGAGGAGGAGACTGAGGTATGAGGGAGAGAGGGAGAGAGACTGAGGTGTGAGGGAGAGAGGGAGAAGACTGAGGTGTGAGGGAGAGAGGAGGAGACTGAGGTGTGAGGGGAGAGGGGAGAGAGACTGAGGTATGAGGGAGAGAGGGGAGGAGAATGAGGTGTGAGGGAGAGAGGGAGGAGACTCAGGGGTGTGAGGGAGAGAGGGAGGAGACTGGAGGTGAGGGAGAGAGGAGAAGACTGAGGTGTGAGGGAGAGAGGGAGGAGACTGAGGGGAGAGGGAGAGGGAGACTGAGGTGTGAGGGACAGAGGGAGAGGAGACTGAGGGATGAGACTGAGGGATGAGACTGAGGTGTGAGGGAGAGAGGGAGGTGACTGAGGTGTGAGGGAACTAGGAGGAGGAGTAACTGATGGTAATGACGACAGCAGAGTATGGAGGCCGGGTGTAAAGAATGATAATAAAGAGCAAGTGTAAACATGAACCAGGCTGCAACACTCATGGAACACTCGTGGAACACTCTTGGAACACTTATGAAACACTCGTGGAACACTCTTGGAACACTTGAAACACTCATGGAACACCCTTGGAACACTCGTGGAACACTCTTGGAACACTTGGAACATTCGTGGAACACCCTTGGAACACTCTGCGAACACCCTTAGAGCACCCTTGGAATACTCGTGAACACCCTTGGAACACTCGTGAAACACCCTTGGAACACTGTTGAACACTCGTGGAACACCCTTGAAACCTTGGAACACCCTTGGAAACACTTTTGGAACACTCGTGAACACCTTGGAACACTCGTGAAACACTCGTGGAACACCCTTGGAACACTCGTGGAACACTGTTGGAACACTCGTGGAACACCCTTGGAACACCCTTGGAACACTCTTGGAACACCCTTGAAACACTTTTGGAACACTTCTGGAACACCCTTGGAACACTCGTGGAACACTCGTGGAACACCCTTGGAACACTCGTGGAACACTCGTGTGTAATGATTGATTGTCAGACTAAAGCTTACAGCCCAGAATTATGTCACATATAACCACCACATTCCGGGGTGACACACCTCAGGTCGACCCTAGGACTTGACCTCGCCCGCTAATGACGTGAGTTAGCCGGGTGACCTACAACCTCACCTAACCAAGACACCTGGGTAGGACCACACCTGCACACAGCTGTACAGACCTGACCCAAGGGAACCAGAATTCTCACCACCACTGATCAGCTCTACCCGGCGTCATGACTTTGTTAATTCAAGGACCCGCTAATTAGCCAGCACTCCTGTTGACCTAACAACCCGGTCAAGATACACCTAGTTCAGTAGGAGAGGTCACCCCCGGCTCGTAAAATATATTGGGGCTGGAGCTCCTCTCCCGGAGAGGTTGTCTTGTAACCAGAAGGCCAGCTACCACGTCCCCAATCCCGCTCGAGAGAAGCCCGCCACTATGTAACGAAGTCTCAGCCAGGTCCATCGACAGAGTGCTGTCAACTCAACGTGTAACAGTAAGTGCTGGCTGTGGAGACGGTAGAAGTGCGGTGATCCCGAACCCCAACGACCGACTTAGTGAAGTGCCCATTCTAATAGGAGGTTAGGTTATACGAGAATACCATAGTCTATCATAAATTGTGTACGAACCCCCATTAATCCCGCTATTGAACTAGTAAAATAAAGCTGTAACACGCATTGGTTTTTATATACTACACTTGCACTGTGCCTGTGTTAATATACAGTGTTAACATCACACCCTCGAGACACGCTACCATTTCTCTCACTATAATACTCTACTACTATAAACTCCTAGCTTACTTCTTCATGTGAGATTTTGTCTCATTACACGTGGAACACCTGTGAACACTCTGTGAACACTCTAGGAACACCCTTGGAGCACTCGTGGAACACCCTTGAAACACTCGTGGAACACCCTTGGAGCACGCGTGGAACACTCTTGGAACACCCTTGGAACACTCATGGAACACCCTTGGAACACTCATGGAATACCTTTGAAACACTCGTTGAACACTGGTAGAGCACTCGTGGAACACTAGAACACCCACACAACACTCGTGGAACACCTTGAGCACGTGAACACTGAACACCTGAACACCATGGAACACCTTGGAAACTCATGGAATACTGAAACACTCGTTGAACACTGGTAGAGCATAGTGGAACACTCATAGAACACCCTTGGAACACTAATGGACTACCCTTGAAGCACTCGTGGAACACTGGTGGAACACCCTGCAGGAACACACTATAGGTGGCCAGGTACAGCGACTCAGACTAAACTGGAATGTCTTAATATGGTGTTAAAGGTTCACTAATAGTCACTTGGTATGTTTTAAAGTGTTCTTGGAATGTTCTGTCATGTCCTGAATCCCGAATCCTCCTCCTCCTCCTCCTCCTCCTCCTCCCTCCTCCTCCTCCTCCCTCCTGGAATAAACTCTTGAATGTTTAACTTAACTACCATTCAGGCAGTCCCCAGTGTGTGTGTGTGTGTGTGTGTGTGTGTGTGTGTGTGTGTGTGTGTGTGTGTGTGTGTGCTTTTAGTGTGTGTGTGTGTGTGTGTGTGTGTGTGAGTGTGTGTGTGTGTTTCTGTGTGTGTGTGTGTGTGTGTGTGTGTGTGTGTGTGTGTGTGTGTGTGTGTGTGTGTGTGTGTTTCTGTGTGTGTGTGTGTGTGTGTGTGTGTGTGTGTGTGTGTGTGTGTTGTGTGTGTGTGTGTGACAATCCTCTGTCTCTCTCACACACACACACACACACACAGACCGACAATTCGACAAACAAACCTACACCTTGAGTAGTTCTCAAGGGCTTCTTTTAAGACGTCGCCCTCGAGCACTAATGGCCGCTCTGTTCAGGTAACACTTGAGACTTAAGGTCCAACTTAAGGTTCTCCCTAAAGCGGTGAACAAGAAGGCAGTGTTCAGGTAACACTTGAGGGCCAAATTCCGTTTCTACTTGTCACTCAGGCGTTAATGACCGCTGTGTCGAGGTTGTACTTGACAGGAGATACAAATCCAAGTGTCATTTATTAGTTAATGGCCTTAAACCCGGGTTACACTTTAGAGTAAGACACCTTATGGCCAGTACCGCTGGAGGTAGAGGTTGTGGTTAGTTTAAGTTAAGTTAGATTAATTAAAATTAAGTTAGGTTAAGTTATTTTATTCAACTAGCACTCGAGGACCGAAATTCAACCACAGCGGGAAATCGAGAGCTGAGTAACGCCTGAAGGTCGAGGACAATCTCCAGGTCGTCCTTGAGGTCTAATGTAATCCAAACAACACTTGGATGTGACTCTCAATACAGACCATCAAGTCCAAGATACAACTTCAGTTATCCTTCTGGATCTAAAGAACACTATATCGAGGTCGTACTTGAAGGCCAAGGTCCAACTCAAGGTATCCTTCAAGGTCTAAAGAACACTGTATCGAGGTCACACTTGAGGGACAGCTTACAACTCGAGGCGACACTGGAGCGCTAATGGTGCCGTGTATAGTACTGACACTTGAGGGGTCCCCACTTGCCATCGTGGGCTGCGGCAAACACTTGAGCTTAGTTGTGTGTGTGTGTGTGTTTGTGTGTTTATCTAGGCACAAAACAATCACAGCTGGAGCTTTTATCTGTGTGTGTGTGTGTGTGTGTGTGTGTGTGCAATATGTTGTATGTATGTATGTAAATGAGTCCATATAATAAGTATATATGTATATCAATAATTATATGTATTTAAGTATATCTTGCCTTCCCCCGTATGACAAAGCCTCCTTCTCTACCTGAGTCCACACACACACACACACACACACACACACACACACTCCATCACGCTGTAGGACTTGAGAGTGTAAATATTGTGACCCTAACACGAGTACTGCCCCTTCTTCTTCTTCTTCTCTTTCTTCTTCTTCTTCTTCTTTCTTCTTCTTCTTCTTTCTTCTTCTTCTTCACAATGCTATTATTTCTCTAAACTTAACCAAACATTTTAAATAAGTAAATTGAACACTTTAGTAAGAGTGTTTTAGTGTTTTACCCGAATAAAACCAATATTAAACCTAATTTTATTGCCTGGGAATTATGTTTTATTGACTAAACTATAAATTAAACCAACTGTAGTGTTTTCCTGGTTTAGCCGATTAAAACCGAAAGTATAATTACAATCTAGGAAATATTTTTTACAGAATTAAACCAAATTAAACCCACAATGGTTTATTTTAGAGGAATAACCCATTTCTAGAGTTGGAGTGGTTTAGCCTGCACGACGGTCGGGTGGCTGAGGGCGGCATTCTCAAACGTTTTCACTTTTGGTAAATATCCATCGGACCGACCCAAGTGTACACCCCACCCACCTACACACAGTACACCCCACACCCACCTCCACACACAGTACACCCCACACCCACCCACACACAGTACACCCTACACCCACCTACACACAGTACACCCCACACCCACCTGCACACAGTACACCCTACACCCACCTACACACAGTACACCCTACACCCACCTACACACTGTACACCTACACCCCACCTCACACAGTGCACACCCCACACCCACCTGCACACAGTACACCCCACACCCACCTACACACACAGTACACCCTACACCCACCTACATACAGACACACCCCACACCCACCCACACAGTACACCCTCACACCCACCTACACACAGTACACACACCTACACCCACCTACACACAGTACACCCCACACCCACCCACACACACAGTACACCCCTACACCCACCTACACACACACAGTGACACCCCTACACCCACCTACACACTGTACACACCACACCCACCCACACACAGCACATTCTACCCACCCACACACAGTACACCCTACACCCACCTCACACACAGTACACCCACACCCACCTACACACAGTACACCTTACACCCACCCACACACAGTACACACCCCTACACCCACCCACACACAGTACACCCCACACCCACCCACACACAGCACACCCTACACCCACCCACACACAGTACACCCACACCCACACACAGTACACCCCACACCCACCCACACACAGCACCTTACACCCACCCACACACAGTACACCCCACACCCACCCACACAGCACACCCACACCCACCCACACACAGTACACCCACACCCACCCACACACAGCACACCCCACACCCACCTACACCAGTACACCCCACACCCACCCACACACAGCACACCCACACCCACCCACACACAGTACACCCCACACCCACCTACACACAGTACACCACACCCACCTGCACACAGCACACCTACACCCACCCACACACAGTACACCCTACACCCACCTACACACAGCACACCCTACACCCACCTACACACAGTACACCCCACACCCACCTACACACAGAGCACACCCTACACCCACCTACACACACAGTACACCCCACACCCACCCACACACAGTACACCCCACACCCACCCACACACAGTACACCTTACACCCACCCACACACAGCACACCCCACACCCACCCACACACAGCACACCCCCACCCACACACAGTACACCCTCACTCACACAGCACACCCCACACCCACCCACACACAGTACACCCACACCACCCACACACAGTACACCCCACACCCACCCACACAGTACACACCCACACCACCCACACACAGTACACCCACACCCACCCACACACAGTACACCCACACCACCCACACAGCACACCCTACACCCACCCACACACAGCACCCACACCCACCCACACACAGCACACCCACACCCACCTACACACAGTACACCCTACACCCACCTACACACAGTACACCCCACACCCACCCACACAGTACACCCCACACCCACCCACACACAGCACACCCCACACCCACCCACACACAGTACACCCTACACCCACCTACACACAGCACACCCCACACCCACCCACACACAGCACACCCCACACCCACCCACACACAGCACACACCCCACACCCACCCACACACACACAGTACACCCCACACCCACCTACACAGTGCACACCCACACCCACCCACACACAGTGCACACCCCACACCCACCCACACACAGCACACCTCACACCCACCCACACACAGCACACCCACACCCACCCACACACAGCACACCCACACCCCACCTACACAGTACACCCCACACCCACCTACACAGTACACCCACACCCACCTACACACAGTACACCCCACACCCACCACACACAGACACCACACCCACCCACACACAGTACACCACCTACACCCACCTACACACAGTACACCACACCCACCCACACACAGCAACCCACACCTCACACAGTACACCCTACACCCACCTACACACAGTACACCCTACACCCACCTACACACAGTACACCTTACACCCACCTACACACAGCAACACCCTACACCCACCCTGTACTGTGAATTGTACTCCATTACTCGAAGATTAGAGTAGAATCCTTGACCCTTGTACTCAAAAAATTATACGTACTCTTTTGAGCTAAGATGAGAGTACAGGCCTTGACTCTTGTACTCACTCCAACCTAATGTTAACAGGACAGTAATTATGCCTCAGACTTCAGTGTCCTTCATTGTCTCCAGTATACAGTCAGTGTCTCATTAATAAGTCAGTATACTGTGTCCCGTTTAGCCAGAGTGCCTGCCACAGACTCCAGTCAGTGCCTTACTGTATCTCAGCCTGGGCGCCATAGGGGAGTGGCACTGCTGGGGTGGCACTGGTGTATATCGGGTGCCAGATCGATCAGGTGTTGGCAGGGTCTCAGGTGTCTCTCCCTTGATCTCATTTCCCTCACTATTTCCTCCAATTTCCAATAAACTCACGGGAGATGGACCGTCCAGCGGCTTCTTTTACCCTAGGACGAACAAGGGTTGGGATTTTTATACATCAAGATTGAATAAGGGTTGGGCATCTTTTACCCTAGGACGAACAAGGGTTGAGATTTTTATACATCAGGATGAACAAGGGTTGAGATCTTTTACCATAGGACAAACAAGAGTTGATTTTTTTTTTATCTCTCGGGGACAAGGGTTAAGACCTTTTCAACTCAGACGAACAAGGCCATTGTGTTTTTACCCTCAGGACGAACAAGGTTTAGTTGTTTTATAATTAATTTTTTTTTTTAGCCCAAGACGGATGGTGCCAAGAGTTTTTGTCCCAAAATAGAAAAGAGTTCAGATTTTGATTACCCCAGGACAAACAAGGATTGAGTTTTGTTTAAACCAAGACGAACTAGGGTTTCATTTTTTAAGCCTCTAGTCGGAATGTTAAGATTTTTTTTACTCCAGGACGACCAGGAAGGGGCACTTTATCCTCAGGACGTGTGAGAAGTGAGGCAGGCGGGGTGGAGATAACCAGCTGAGGGCGGGCACTGTACTCTACCTGCCGCCTCCCTCGCTCACATATAAAACATTGCCTGTAAATTATTCTCATCTTCTGTGTATAAATCATGATATAAAGACGAGAGTGGACCAGCTGGTGTTGTGGTGGAGCAGCTGGTGTTGTGGTGGAGCAGCTGGTGTTGTGGTGGACCAGCTGGTGTTGTGGTGGACCAGCTGGTGTTGTGGTGGAGCAGCTGGTGTTGTGGTGGACCAGCTGGTGTTGTGGGACAGCTGGTGTGTGAGCAGCTGGTGTTGTGTGGAGCAGCTGGTGTGTGGACCAGCTGTGTTGGTGGACCAGCTGTGGGTGACCAGCTGGTGTTGTGGTGACCACTGGTGTGTGGTCACAAGGTGGACCAGCTGGTGTTGTGGGACCAGCTGGTGTTGTGGTGACCAGCTGGTGTTGTGGTGGACCAGCTGGTGCTGTGGTGACCAGCTGGTGTTGTGGTGGAGCAGCTGGTGTTGTGGTGGATCAGCTGGTGTTTTGTGGACAGCTGGTGTTGTGGTGGAGCAGCTGGTGTTGTGGTGGACCAGCTGGTGTTGTGGTGGACCAGCCGGTGTTGTCTTGGACCAGGATTATGTATGTATGTATGTGATTATTGTATGCATTTATTAATGTATGTATGTATATACTGTATGTACCCGGGTCCGCTCGCTTGCGAGGCGAGCATACTGATTATTACACCACAGGTGAAACTATGAGCATGTTATTTACGCCATTTGCCTCTGTCTACCCAACAGTAATTGGGAACCTGGATGTTAATAGATTTCCGGATCGTGTTCCGGGGTAATGGTTAGCCAGTGCAGTTGGCGAGTTGTCCGGTCTTCTCGGACTATTCCTTGACACTGGGTCATGCAACTCGTTAACTCAGGGTGTGGTTGTTGTGTTGACGACAGCTTCTACACCTTGAACAAATTCACGCCTAGGTGACCCTTGGGCCGGCCATCCTCGTACACGAGGGGCAACCATTATGTATGAATGTATAAGAGTATTACAGGTAATAACAGGTGTGCTTGCAGGTAAGTGTGGCAGGTGTGGTCTAGTGTGTCCGGCCTGGTGGTCAGTCTCTCACCTTCTTTAGTATGGTGGATGTGAGAATTGAGAGATTTCGATAGATTGATGGGGATACATACATACATACATACATACATACATACATACATACATACATACATACATATATACATATATACATACATACATACATATATACATGCATACATACATACATACATAAAGATAGATGGAAAGGTAAAGAAATTTATATACGCCGATTTAGAGAGAGAGAGAGAGTCTTGACCTAACAAGACAGTCGGGATCTGTGAATATATCTCCTTATATTCTGGAGACAAGATGGAGACAGTGTGAGTCCTGGGTGAGAGGGAGGGAGCGTGGAGGAGGAGTGAGGGAGCGTGGAGGAGTGAGGGAGCGTGGCGGTGAGAGGGAGAGAGAGGACGGGTGAGAGGGAGGGAGAGGACTGGTGAGGGTGGGCACGCGTGTCTGGGAATTCATTGAGGAAGTGAAGACGAAAATATTTGAAGAAAGGTTCTGCATGGACCACCTGAATGTGTGTGTGTGTGTGTGTGTGTGTGTGTGTGTGTGTGTGTGTGTGTGTGTGTGTGTGTGTGTGTGTGTGTGTGACTGACAATGTTCCATCTTTTAGCTTCGATCATCTACGAAGGAAGGAAGAAGGAAGGTGAAATAATTAGTGAATGAAAGAAAAAAAGTGAATGAAAAATGAAAAACTAACCGAAAGAAACTCGTGAAGGTTCGCTCACATTTACCTAATGGTCATCCCAAGTAGACCAGCTGAGGGAAGGCTGCCAGTAGTTGTGTAGGATCCTCCAGTCTTGTCTTGAGTTGAGGTGATGGCACAGAGCAACACGTAACCGAACGTAGCTATACTGT
>NW_024710736.1:0-41938 GCF_018991925.1 Homarus americanus | reverse complement strand
TGTAGGGCCACGTAATACGGTTGTGAGTGAGGGAAGGATCTGCAGGGGTTGTGGTAGGAGGAAGGAAGACTCTGCAGGGTTGTGTAGGAGTGAGGGAAGGACTTGCAGGGTTTTTAGGAGTGAGGGAAGGACTTGCAGGGTGGTGTAGGAGTGAGGGAAGGACTTGCAGGTTGTGTAGGAGTGAGGAAGGACTCTGCAGGGCTGTGTGAGGAGTGAGGAAGGACTCTGTTGTGTGGTGGAGTGGGAGGGGAGGACTTGCAGGGGTGAGTAGGAGTGGGAGGGAAGGACTTGCAGGGTGTGTAGGAGTGAGGGAAGGACTTGCTCTGTTGTGTAGGAGGAAAGAAGGACTTGAGGGTTGGTTAGGAGTAAGGAAGGACATCCAGGGTTGAGTAGGAGTGAGGGAGATTTGCACTTGCTGTGTAGGAGTGAGTGGAAGGACCTGCTCTGTTGTGTAGGAGTGAGGGAAGGACCTTGCAGGGCTTATATGGAGGAAGGACCTGCAATGTTGTGTAGGAGTGAGGGAAGGACTGCCCTGTTGTGTAGGAGGAGGGGGACTCTGCAGTGTTGAGTAGGAGTGAGGGAAGAATTGCAATGTTGTGTAGAGTGAGGGAAGAACCTTGCAATGTTGTGTAGGGAGTGAGGGAAGGACTTGCAGGGTTGTGTAGGAGTGAGGGAAGGACTTGCCATGTTGTGTAGGAGTGAGGGAAGGACTTGCACTGTTGTGTAGGAGTGAAAGAAGGACTTGAGGGTTGGCTAGAGAGGCGACATCCAGGGCTGAGAGGAGTGAGGGAAAGATTTGTACTGGTTGTGTAGGGAGGAGGGAAGGACCTCACTCCTGTTGAGTAGGAGTGAGGGAAGGACTGCAGGGTTTGTAGGAGTGGAGGAAAGGACCTAGGCTGTGTAGGAGTGAGTTGGCATGACCTGCATTGTTGTGCAGGAGGAGGGAAGGACCTGCAATGTTGTGTAGAGTGAGTGAGGGTGACCTGCCTTGTTGTGTAGGAGTGAGGGAAGGACCTGCTCTGGCTGTGTAGGAGTGAGGGAAGGACTTGCAGAGTTGAGTAGGAGTGAGGGAAGGACTCTGCAGGGTTGTGTAGGAGATAGGAAGGACTGCAGAGTTGAGTAGTAGGTGTGAGGGAAGGACTGTAGTGTAGTGTAGGAGTGAGGGAAGGACTTGCCCTGTTGTTCAGGAGGAAAGAAGACTGCAGGGTTGGTTAGGGAGTTAGGGAAGGACATTCCAGGCTGAGAGGAGTGAGGGGAAGGACCTGCAAGGCTGTGTGAGGAGTGAGGGGAAGGACTTGCAGGGTTGTGTGAGTGAGGGAAGGACATGAAGTGTTTGTAGGAGTGAGGGAAGGATCCACCTGTTGTGTAGGAGTGAGGAATTATGGCAGGGTTGGGTAGAGTGAGGAAGGACCTAAGGGTTGTCAGGAGGAGGGAAGGACTGCAGGGTGTGTAGGAGGAGGGGATGACTCTGCCCTGTTGTGCAGGAGTGAGGGAAGGACTCTGCAGGGTTGTGTGTAGGAGTGAGGGAAGGACTTGCAGGGTTGTGTAGGAGTGAGGGAAGGACTCTGCAGGGTTGTGTAGGAGTGAGGGGATGGACTTGCAGGGCTGTGTAGGAGTGAGGGAAGGACTTGCAGGGCTGTGTGAGGAGTGAGGGAAGACTTGCATTGTTGTGTAGGAGTGAGGTAAGGACATGCAGTGTTGTGCAGGAGTGAGGGAAGGACTTGCAGGGTTGTGTAGGAGTAGGAAGGACTCTGTCTCTGCTGTGTAGGAGTGAGGGAAGGACTTGCAGGGCTGTGTAGGAGTGAGGGAAGGACTCTGGTGTGATGTGCATAGGAGTGAGGGAAGGACCTGGCCTGTTGTGTAGGAGTGAGGGATGGACTTGTCTGTTGTGTAGGACTGAGGAAGTGAGTTGCAGGCTGTGTAGGAGTGAGGGGGGGACTTGCACTGTTGTGTAAGATGAAAGAAGGGATTTGCAGGGTTGGTTAGGAGCATGAAGGACATCCAGGGCTGAGTAGGAGTGAGGGAAGGACTGCAGGGTTTTGTGGGAGGAGAGAAGGACCTGCTCTGTTGTGTAGGAGTGAGGGAAGGACTCTGCACTGTTGTGTAAGAGTGGAAAGGGCTGACTGGCAGGGTTGGTGAGTTGGGAAGGACATCCAGGGCTGTGTGAGTGAGGGAAGTGACTTGCACGGTTGTGTAGGAGTGAGGGAAGGACTCTTCTGTTGTGTAGGAGTGAGGGAAGGACTTTGCAGGGCTGAGTAGGAGTGAGGGAAGGACTTGCAGTGTTGTGTAGGAGTGAGGGGATGACTTGCAGGGCTGAGTAGGAGTGAGGGAAGGACTTGCAATGTTGTGTGGTGGGAGTGAGGGAAGGACTTGGCCCTGTTGTGTAGGAGTGAGGAAAGACTTGCAGGGCTGTGTAGGAGTGAGGGAAGGACTTGCAGGGCTGCAGAGTGAGGGAAGATGCCACTTGTTGTGTGAAGTGAGGAAGGACTGCAGGCTGAGTAGGAGTGAGGGAAGGACTTGCAATGTTGTGTGAGGAGTGAGGAAGACTCTGTGGCTGTGTAGGAGTGGAGGGAAGGACTTGCTTGGCTTTGTAGGAGGAGGGAAGGACTTGCAATGTTGTGTAGGAGTGAGGGGAAGACCTGCTGCTGTGTGTAGGAGTGAGGGGAAGGACCTGGCACTGCTGTGTAGGGAGTGGGAAAGGAGGACTTGCAGGGTTGGTTAGAGCATGAAGGACATCCAGGGTTGTGTAGGAGTGAGGGAAGGCTGACCTGGTGGTGTGGTGGGAGTGAGGGAAGGACCTGGCTGCTGTGTAGGAGTGAGGGAAGGTTATGCAGGTTGTGTAGAGTGAGGGAAGGACCTTGCAATGTTGTGTGCAGGAGTGAGGGAAGGACTCTGCACTGTTGTGTGGACTTGCAGGTTGTGGTAGCAGTGAGGGGAAGGACTTGCAGGGTTGTGTAGGAGTGAGGGAAGGACTTGCCCTGTTGTGTAGAAGTGAGGGATGACTTGCAGGGCTGAGAGAGGGAGGAAGGACTTGCAATGTTGTGTAGGGGAGGAGGGAAGGACTCTGCAGGGTTGTGTAGGAGTGAGGGAAGGACTGTTGGGTTTTGTGAGGAGGGGACTTTGCAATGTTGTGTAGGAGTGAGGGAAGTGACTGTCTGCTGTGTAGGAGTGAGGGAAGGACCTGCACTGTTGTGTAGAGTGAAGGAAGGACTCCTGCAGGGTTGGTTAGAGTTGGTGAAGCACATCCAGGGTTGTGTAGGAGTGAGGAAGGACCTATGCCCTGGGAGTGAGGGAAGGACTCTGTCCTGTTGTGTAGGAGTGAGGGAATTATGCGGTGTTGCAGGAGTGAGGGAAGGACTTGCATTTTGTAGGGAGTGAAGGAAGGACTTGCACTGTTGTGTAGGAGTTAGGGAAGGACTTGCAGAGCTGAGTAGGTGAGGAAGGACTCTGTCTGTTGTGTAGGAGGAGTGAAGGTCTTGCAGGGTTGTGAGTGAGGGAAGGACTCAGGCTGTGTAGGAGTGAGGGAAGGACTTGTGAATTGTGTAGGAGTGGAGGGAAGGACTCTAGGTGTTGTGTAGGAGTGAGGGAAGGACTCCCAGGTGTTGTGTAGGAGGAGGGAAGGACTTGCCCTGTTGTCTCAGGAGTGAAAGAAGGACCTGCAGGGTTGGTTAGGAGTTGGAAGGACATCCAGGGCTGAGTAGGAGTGAGGGAAGACTGCAGGCTGTGTAGGACTGAGGGAAGGACTCTGCCCTGTTGTGTAGGAGTGAGGGGTAACCTGCAGGGGTTGAAGGAGTAAGGAAGGACATCCAGGGTTGATTAGAGTGAGGGTGACTTGCAGGGCTGTGTGTAGGAGTGAGGGGAGGACTTGCAGGGTTGTGTAGCAGTGCAGGGAAGGACATCCAGGGCTGGGAGTAGGAGGAGGGGAGGACTTGCAGTGGCTGTGTAGGAGGAAGGGAAGGACTGCAGGGTGTGTAGGAGGAGGGAAGGACTGCAGGGTTTCTAGGAGTGAGGGATGACTTGGCAGGCTGGGTAGGAGTGGGAGGGAAGGACTTGCAGGGTTGTGTAGGAGTGAGGGAAGGACTTGCAATGCTGTGTTGAGTGAGTGAGGGAAGGACTTGTCTGTTGTGTGAGTGAGGGAAGGACTTGCAGGGGCTGGAGTAGAGTGAGGGGAAGGACTTGCAGGATTTTAGGAGGAGGGAAGTGACCTGCAGGGTTGTATAGAGTGAGCAAGGACCTGCATTGTTGTGTAGGAGGAGGGAAGGACCTGACAGTTGTGTGTGAGTGAGGGAAGGACTTGCAGGGTTGTGGAGGAGGAGGGAAGACCTGCAGGGTTGTGTAGGAGTGAGGGAAGGACTCGCAGGGTTGTGTAGGAGCTAAGGAAGGACATCCAGGGCTGAGTAGAGTGAGGGAAGGACTTGCAATGTTGTGTAGGAGTGAGGGGAAGGACTCTGCCCTGGTTGTGTAGGAGTGAGGGAAAGCTGAGTAAGAGTGAGGGAAGGACTTGCATTGTGTAGGAGTGAGGAAGCTGACCTGTCTGTGTAGGAGTGAGGGAAGGACTGCAGGTTTGTGTAAGAGTGAGGGAAGGACTTGCATTGTTGTGTAGGAGTGAGGGAAGACCTGCCCTGTTGTGCAGGGAGTGAGGGAAGGACTGCAGGGCTGAGTAGGAGTGAGGGAAGGACTTGTCTCTGTTGTGTGAGGAGTGAAGAGGACTTGCAGGGTTGTGTAAGAGTGAGGGAAGGAATTGCATTGTTGTGTAGGAGTGAGGGAAGGACCTGCCTTTGTTGTGTAGGGGGGAGGAAGGACTTGCAGGGGTTGAGTAGGAGTGAGGGAAGGACCTGCAATGTTGGGTAGGAGGAGGGAAGGACTTAACCTGTTGTGTAGGAGGAGGGTGGACTTGCAGGGTTGTGTAGGAGTGAGGGAAAGACTTGCTGGGTTTGTAGGAGTGAGGGAAGGACCTGCACTGTGTAGGAGTGAGGGAAGGACTTGCACTGTTGTGTAGGAGTGAAAGAAGGACTTGCAGGGTTGGTTAGGTTGAGGAAGGACATCCAGGGTGTGTGTAGGAGTGAGGGAAGGACTTAGAGGGTTGTGTGGGAGTGAGGGAAGGATTTGGCAGGGCTGTGTGAGGGAGTGATGGAAGGACTTAGTGTGGTGTAGGGGTGAGAGACGGACTTGTAGTGTTGTGTATCAGTGACGGAAGGACTTTAGTTTTGTGTAGGACTGAGGGAAGGACTTGTAGTTTTGTGTCGGGGTGTGGAAAGGACTTGTACATTGTGTATGGAGTGAGGGAAGATTTGTAGTATTGTAGAGGAGTGAGGGGAGGACTTGCATTGTGTAGGAGTGAGGGAAGGACTTAGTTTTGTGTAGGAGTGAGGGAAGGACTTGTAGCATTGTGGTGGGAGTGAGGGAAGGACTTGCAGTGTGGTGTGTAGGAGTAAGGAACGACTCTCAGTATTGTGTGAGGGAGGGAGGGGACTTGTAGTATTGTGTGGAGTGAGGGAAGGACTTAGGTATTGTGTAGGAGTGAGGAAGGACTTGTGCATTGTGTAGGAGTGAGGGAAGGACTCAGTGTGGTGTAGAGTGAGGGGAGAGGAATGGTATTAGAGGAGTGAGGGAAGGACTTTAGAATGTGTGAGTGAGGGAAGGACTTGTATGTGGTGTAGGTGTGTGAGGGAAGGACTTGTAGTATTGTGTGGGGAGTGAGGGAAGGACTTGTAGTATTGTGGGAGTGAGGGGAAGGACGTGGTATGTTGTGTGGGGAGTGAGGGATGGACTTGTAGTATTGTGTAGGAGTGAGGGATGGACTTGGTATGTTGTGTAGGAGTGAGGGATACTCAGTGTTGTGTAGGAGTGAGGGATGGACTTGGTATGTTGTGTAGGAGTGAGGGATGGACTTGGTATGTTGTGTAGGAGTGAGAGAATTTCGTAGCAAATGCTCTATCTCATTCACCAGACTGAAAATAAAACACAAGTGTTTTATCTTTGGGGAGGGAGTTTTATAAGGCACTGAATATATTTGATTGAGAGGTAATTACACTGCTTCTTCAGTAGGTAGGACTATATTTTATATATGTTCCTGTATGTAAACATTGTCTCGTATGTTATATATATTAATTTATAATAAGTATGTAATAAGTAAATCAGCTTAACGTTGTGCATTTGTTAGGTAAAATAGTATGGTAATTGGCGGCATGGTATCCACATTGTGTGGGTCACAGCAAGTGCAGGGAGGTAGACGAGCCTGGCTGGTGATAGTGTGTGGCGCAAGTGTGGTACAATTGGTCTGGACTCAGGATATATTTATATGGAGATAAGTGGTGTATACTTTTGTACTTTTCTAGTGTATGGTGAGGCTGAGGTTTGGGTTAATTTAGGCTGTGGTCATCTGTTCTGTACTTAAATTGTTCCTTTACTTGACCTTTGTTTGTGGTCTCTTAACTTTATAATGCAAAGTTATGGATTTCATGATTCATCTTCAACATGATACCTATATTTTGAGTTAATCTGAGGGTTATTGTTGAGAATCTAGTGGAGATAATATAAGAGTCATTACAGTGTTTACCCTGCTTGTTGTTGTGACCGCTCGTGTGACTTGACTAGTGGTAAATTCTTGATGAAGAGGAATGCTGGCATAACAGAATGAAGAAAGAGTGATTTTAATTCTTGTCGCCCTGCAATATATACAAAAAAAACTATTTTTATTTAATAAAATTTTAATTTCACAGGTATTAACAGAAAATACTACTCCAGGGAGGATGAGGACCATAACTTGGTGGACAGATGACGAGGCAACATCAAGATGGACAAGAGAAACGATCAAGAGTACAGTAAAGGATGAACATTCTCTAAATAACTCAGTCTACCAAACATGACAGGAAGTTGTATTGTATATATGTAAGTGTTGGTTAAATATGTCCACATAAATACTATAACAGATTATAACAGTGTGTTGAAATCTTGTCTACTGACTACTGTAGAGATACTGTAGCACTGTAGGAGTAAGGAAAGAACAAGCAATATGTAGGAGTGAGGGAAGGACATGTGGTGATGTGAAGGAGTGAGGAAAGGACTTGCCCTGTTGTGTAGGAGTGAGGGAAGGACTTGCAGGGTTGTGTAGACGAGGGAAGGACTTCTTGTATTTTGTAGGATTGAGGGAAGGAATCGTAGTGTTATGTAGGATTGAGGGATGGACTTGCAGTGTTGTGTTGAAGTGAGGGAAGGACTTCTAGTATTGTGTAGGAGTGAGGGAAGGACATGCAGTGTTGTGCAGGAGTGAGGGAAGGACTTGCAGTGTTGTGTAGAAATGAGGGAAGTACTTCTAGTACTGTGTAGGAGTGAGGGAAGGACATGCGGTGTTGTGTAGGAGTGAGGGAAGGACTTGCAGTATTGTTTAGGAGTGAGGGATGGACCTGGTATGTTGTGTAGGAGTGGAAAGGGTACTTGCAGGGTTGTGTAGGAGTGAGGAAGTTGTTCTAGTACTGTGGGACTGAGGGAAGTTGTTCTAGCACTGTGTAGGACTGAGGGAAGGACTTGGGGTGGGTTGTGTAGGAGTGAGAGAAGGACTGCAGGGTTGTGTAGGAGTTGAGGAAGGACATGCAGGGTTGTGTAGGAGTTGGGGAAGGACATGCAGGGTTGTGTGTGGGAGTGAGAAGGACTTGCAAGGTTGTGTAGGAGTTAAGGAAAGACATGCAGGGTGTGTAGGAGTGGAGAGAAGGACTTGCAGGGTTGTGTAGGAGTGAGGGAAGAACTTGCAGGGTTGTGTAGGAGTGAGGGAAGGACTTGCAGTGGGTTGTGTAGAGTGAGGGAAGGACATGCAGGGTTGTGTAGGAGTGAGGGAAGGACTATGTGTTGTATTTGTGAGGGAAGGACTTGCAGTGTGTTGTATGAGTGAGGGAAGGACTCTAGTGTGGTGTAGGAGTGACGAAGGGACTACAGTTTTGTGTGTAGGGGATGAGGGAAGGACTTGCAGGGTTGTGTAGACGAGGGAAGGACTCTAGTATTGTGTAGGAGTGAGGGAAGGAATTGTAGTGTGTGTAGGAGTGAGGAAAGGGACTTGCAGGTGTGGTGTAGGATTGAGGAAGGACTTGTATTGTGGTGTAAGGAGTGAGGAAGGACTTGTAGTGTGGTGTGTATGAGAGGGGAAGGAATTCTAGTGTTGTGTAGGAGTGGAGGAAGGACTTGTAGTGTTGTGTAGGAGTGAGGGAAGGACTTGTAGTGTGGTATGAGTGAGGAAAGGACTTGTAGTGTTGTGGTATGAGTGAGGGAAGGACTTGTTTAGGAGTGACCATAGACTTTGTGGCGTTGCAGAAGCCAATAACTTTTAATACACTGTTTTTAATCTTTTATGTGGGTTTTTAACTGGTATCAGGAAGTATTTTGTTCAACTCAATATTTTGGACTTTACTTTCATCTTCATTTGCAAAAGAAAATATTTTATTCTTCCTGGCAGTGAAATACAAGATGTTGTTTTAAGATTTTACTGTAAATTGCTAATTATTACAGCTACAACTTATTTGTAACTAATGAGCTGCTTCCTGTGGGCAAATCTTGAAATTGTGTGTAATCATTGTATTTGTTGTGTTCTGAGGCAGTATGCTCCTAGGAGCTGGGTGTGTGAGGCCCCAGGGCTTACAAGGCTGCCGCCACGGGACTGTTTGGCTAATTGGGCTGTGTGATGATCATAGGTGGTTGTATAAATGGATTTAAGGCTGTCAGGGTAGTCTGATTCAACCAGGGCTGTTTGTGGCTATATGTGAATATCAATCTGAGATGTGTGAGGCCTTTAGAGAGCTACTGCAATTTTGTGACTGAGGGGTTAATTGATGCTCTTAATGTCTGTGTACAGAAAAGATGAATATATTCTAAATAAGTCAGTCTACCTGACATGACAGAAGTTGTATTGTGTATAAATTTACTGTTGGTTTGGCAAGCTTTAAAATGCTAAAATAGATTATAACGGTGTATTGAAAGTTTATCTACTGATTACTGTAGGACGAGGGAAGGACATGCAGTATTGTGTGTAGTATTGAGGGAAGGACTCAGTATTGTGTAGGAATGAGGGAAGGACTTGTATGTTGTGTAGGACCTAGGGAAGGACATGTAGTGATGTTCGTAAATGAGGGAAGGACTTGTTGACCTAATGAATGAGAGGAGGACTTACTGACCTGCTAATTAGTGAGAGGGAGGACTTACTGACCTGCTAATTGTGAGAGTGCTGTTGTGCTAATTAGTGATGAACATTTACTGATAAGGAGTGAGAAGAGGATTTGCACGCATGGGAGGAGAGGAGGACTTGCAGTGTTTTTATAGGAGTGAGGGAAGGACTTGTAGTGTTGTGTATGAGTGGGAAGGACTTGCTGTGATGTGTGTAGGAGGAGGGAAGGACTTGTGATGTGTAGGAGTGAGGGAAGGACTCTGAGGTGTGGTAGGGGTGAGGAAGGACTTAGTGTGTTGTGTAGGAGTGAGGAATGGACTTACTGTTTTGTGAGGAGTGAGGAAGGACTTGTAGTATTGTGTAGGAGTGAGGGAAGGACTTGTAGTATTGTGTAGGAGGAGGGATGTACTTGATATGTTGTGTTGGAGTGAGGGATGGACTTGGTATGTTGTGTCGGAGTGAGGGATGAACTTGTAGTATGTAGGAGTGAGGGATGGACTTGGTATGTTGTGTAGGAGTGAGAGAATTTCTGTAGCAAATGCTCTGTCTCATTCACTAGACTGAAAATAAAACACAAGTGTTTTTATCTTTGGTGAGGAGTTTTATAAGGCACTGAATATATTTGATTGAGAGGTAATTACACTGCTTCTTCAGTTCGTAGGACTATATTTTATATATGTTCCTGTATGTAAACATTGTCTAGTATGTTATATATATTAATTTATAATAAGTGTGCAATAAGTAAATCAGCATAACGTTGTGCATTTGTTAGGTAAAATAGTAGGTAATTGGCGGCATGGTATCCACATTGTGTGGGTCACAGCAAGTGCAGGGAGGAAGACAAGCCTGGCTGGTGATAGTGTGTGTGTGCAAGTGTGGTACAATTGGTCTGACTCAGGATATATTTATGGGAGATAAGTGGTGTATACTTTGTACTTTTCTAGTGTATGGTGAGGCTGAGGTTCGAGTGTGGGTTAATTTAGGCTGTGGTCATCTGTACTGTACTTAAATTGTTCTTTACTTGACCTTTGTTTGTGGTCTCTTAACTTTATAATGCTAAGTTATGCAGTTCATGATTCATTTTCAACATGATACCTATTTTGAGTTAATATGAGGGTTATTATTGAGAACCTGGTGGAGATAATATAAGAGTCATTATAGTGTTTACCCTGCTTGTTGTTGTGACCACTCGTGTGACTTGACTAGTGGTAAATTTTGATAAAGAGGAGTGCTGGCATAACAGTATGAAGAAAGAGTGATTTTAATTTTGTCTCTGCATTACAGTATATAAAAAAAAACTTTTGTTAATAAAATTTTAATTTCATAGGTATTAACAGAAAATACTACCCAGGGAGGATGAGGACCATAACTTGGTGTACAGATGACGAGGCAACATCAAGATGGACAAGAGAAAACGGATCAGTAAAGGATGAACATTCTCTAAATAATCAGTCTACCAAACATGACAGGAAGTTGTATTGTATATATGTAAGTAAGCAGGAAATACGTCCACATAAATACTAAACAGATTATAACAGTGTGTTGAAATCTTATCTACTGACTACTGTAGATATAATGTAGCACTGTAGGAGTCAGGAAAGAACAAGCATTATTATGTAAGAGTGAGGGAAGAACATGCGGTGATGTGGAGGAGTGGAGGGAAGGATTTGGAGTATTGTGTAGGAGTGAGGGAAGGACTTATTGTATTGTGTAGGAGTGAGGGCAGGACTTGTAGTATTGTGTAGGGGTGAGGGAAGGACTTGTAGTATTGTGTAGGAGTGAGGGATGGACTTGGTATGTTGTGTGGGAGTGAGGGTTGAATTTATAGTATTGTGTAGGAGTTAGGGATGGACTTGCTATGTTGTGTGGGAGTGAAGGAAGGACTTGCAGTATTGTGTAGGATTGAGGGAAGGACTTGCAGTGTTGTGTAGGAGTGAAAGAAGGACTTGCAAGATTGTGTAGAAGTGAGGGACGGACTTGCAACGTTGTGTAAGAGTGAGGGAAGTACTTGAAGTAATGTGTAGGACTGAGGGAAGGACTTGCAGGGGTGTGTAGGAGTGAAGGAAGGACTTGAAGGGTTGTGTAGGAATGAGGGAAGGACTTGCAGGGTTGTGTAGGAATGAAGGAAAGACTAGCAGGTTTGTGTAGGAGTGAGGGAAGGACTTGCAGGGTTGTGTAGAAGTGAATGAAGGACTAGCAGGATTGTGTAGGAGTGAGGGAAGCACTTGCATGGTTGTGTAGGAATGAAGGAAAGACTAGCAGGTTTGTGTAGGAGTGAGGGAAGGACTTGCAGGGTTGTGTAGAAGTGAATGAAGGACTAGCAGGATTGTGTAGGAGTGAGGGAAGGACTTGCAGGGTTGTGTAGGAGTGAGAGAAAGACTTGCAGTGTTGTGTAGGAGTGAAAGAGGGACTTGCAGGGTTGTGTAGAAATGAGGGAAGGACTTCTAGTATTGTGTAGGTGTGAGGGAAGGACTTGCAGTATTGTGTAAAAGTGAGGGAAGGATTTCTAGTATTGTGTAGGAGTAAGGGAAGTACTTGCAGGGTTGTGTAGAAATGAGGGAAGGACTTTTAGTATTGTGTAGGAGTGAGGTAAGGACTTTTAGTATTGTGTAGGAGTGAGGGAAGGACTTGCAGTGCTGGGTAGAAGTGAGGGAAGCATTTTAAGTATTGTGTAGGAGTGAGAGAAGTACTTGTAATATTGTGTAGAAGTGAGGGAAGGACTTGCAGGGTTGTGTAGGAGTAAGGGAAGGACTTGCAGTGTTGTGTATGAGTGATGGAAGGACTTGTAATGTGGTGTAGGAGTGAGGGATGACTTGTAGTGTGTTGTAGGAGTGAGGGAAGGACTTGTAGTGTGGTGTAGGTATGAGGGAAGGACTTGTAGTATTGTGTAGGAGTGAGGGAAGCACTTGCACTGTTGTGTATGAGTGAGAGAAGGGCTTGTAGTATTGTGTAGGAGTGAGGGAAAGACTTTCAGGGATGTGTAGGAGTAAGGGAAGGACTTGCAGTGTTGTCTATGAGTGATGGAAGGACTTGTGGTGTAGGAGTGAGGGAAGGACTTGTAGTGTTGTGTATCAGTGAGGGAAGGACTTGTAGTGAGATGTAGGAGTGAGGGAAGGACTTGCAGTGTTGTGTATGAGTGATGGAAGGACTTGTAGTGTGGTGTAAGAGTGAGGGAAGGACTTGTAGTGTTGTGTATAAGTGAGGGAAGGACTTGTAGTGAGGTGTAGGAGTGAGGGAAGGTCTCGCAGGGTTGTGTAGACGAGGGAAGGATTTCCAGTATTATGTAGGATTGAGGGATGGACTTGCAGTGCTGTGTAGAAGTGAGGGAAGGACTTGTTGTGTAGGAGTGAGGGAAGGACTTGCAGTGTTGTGTAGAAGTGAGGGAAGGACTTAGTATTGTGTAGGAATGAGGGAAGGACTTGCAGTGTTGTGTAGAAGTGAGGGAAGGACTTGTAGTATTGTGTAGGAGTGAGGGAAGGACTTGCAGGGTTGTGTAGGAGTGAGGGAAGGACTTGCAGGGTTGTGTAGGAGTGAGGAAGGACTTGCAGTATTGTGTAGAAGTGAGGGAAGGACTTGTTGTGTAGGAGTGAGGGAAGGTTCGTAGTATTGTGTAGAAGTGAGGAAGGACTCTAGTATTGTGTAGGAGTGAGGGAAGGACTTGCAGGATGTGATAGGGAGTGAAGGACTTGTGGTATTGAGTAGGAGTAGAGAAGGACTGCAGGGTTGTGTAGGAGTGAGGGAAGGACTTGTAGTGTTGTGTAGGGAGTGAGAGAAGGACTTGCAGGGTTGTAGGGAGTAAGGAAGGACTTGTAGTATTGTGTAGGAGTGAGGGAAGGACTTGCAGGGTTGTGTAGGAGTAAGGGGACTTCAGGGTTGTGTAGGAGGAGGGAAGGATTTGCAGTGTTGTGAGTGATGGAAGGACTTGTAGTGTGGTGTAGGGGTGAGGGAAGGACTTGTAGTGTTGTATAGGAGTGAGGGAAGGACTTGTAGGGTTGTATGAGTGAGGGAAGGACTTGCAGTGTTGTGTAGAGTGAGGGAAGGACTTGTAGTGTGTTGTATGAGTGAGGGAAGGACTTGTAGTGTTGTGTAGAGTGAGGGAAGGACTTGTAGTGTTGTGTAGGAGTGAGGGAAGGATTTGTAGTGTTGTGTAGGAGTGAGGGAAGGACTACTTAGTGTGGTGTAGGAGTGAGGGAAATACTTGTAGTATTGTGTAGGAGTGAGGGAAGGACTTGCAGGGGTGTGTAGGAGTGAGGGAAGGACTTACAGGGTTGTGAAAGCGTGAGGGAAGGACTTGCAGTGTTGTGTATGAGTGATGGAAGGACTTGTAGTGTGGGTGTATGGGTCAGGGAAACTTGTAGTGTTGTGTATCAGTGAGGGAAGGACTTGTAGTGTGGTGTAGGAGTGAGGGAAGGATTTGTAGTGTTGTGTGTGTGTGAGAGGGAAGGACTTATTGTGTGGTGTGTAGGAGGAGGGAAGGACCTGCAGGGTTGTGCAGGAGTAAGGGAAGGACTTACAGGGTTGTGAAGGAGAGGAGAAGGACTTGTAGTGTGGTGTAGGAGTAAGGGAAGGACTTACAGGGTTGTGTAGGAGTGAGAGAAGGACTTGTAGTGTGGTGTAGGAGTGAGAGAAAGACTTGTAGTGTGGTGTAGGAGTGAGGGAAGGACTTGTAGTGTTGTGTAGGAGTGAGGGAAGGACTTGTAGTGTGGTGTAGGTGTGAGAGAAGGACTTGTAGTGTTGTGTAGGAGTGAGGGAAGGACTTGTAGTGTTGTGTGAGGAGTGGGGGAAGGACTTGCAGGGTTGTGTAGGAGTGAGAGAAGGACTTAGGTGTGGTGTAGGAGAGAGAGAAGGACTTGTAGTGTGGTGTAGAGAGAGAGAAGGACTTGTAGTGTGGTGTAGGTGTGAGAGAAGGACTTGTAGTGTTGTGTATGAGTGAGGGAAGGACTTGTAGTATTGTGTAGAAGTGAGGGAAGGACTTGTAGGTGTGTAGGAGTGAGAGAAGGATTTGTAGTGTGGTGTAGGTGTGAGGGAAGGACTTGTAGTGTGGTAGAAGTGGAGGGAAGGACTTGTAGTGTTGTGTATGAGTGAGGGAAGGACTTGTAGTGTTGTATGAGTGAGGGAAGACTTGTAGTGTGGTGTAGGAGTGAGGGAAGGACTTGTGGTGTGGTGTAGGAGTGAGGGAAGGACTGGTGTATGAGTGGGGAAGGACTTGTAGTATGGTGTAGTGAGTGAGGGAAGGACTTGTATAGGATGACCATATAGACTTGTGGCGTTGCGAAGCTTATAACTTCGTATACACTGTTGTAATCTTTTGGTGGATTTGTAAATAGACTGTGAGGAAGTATTTTGTTCAACTTTATTATTTTAGGACTTTATTCATCTTCATTTGCCAAACAAAATATTTTATTCTTCCTGGCAGTGAAATACAAGATGTTAGTTTAAGATTTTACTGAAAATTAAGTAATTATTACAGCATTACAACTTAATTGTAACCAATGAGCATTTCCTGTGGGCAAACTTTGAAATTGTAAAAAAAAGATTGTATTTGTTGTAAATGTTCTGAGGCAGTATGTCACCCCAGGGGCTGTGTGAGGCCCCTAGGGCTTATATGCCGCCACGGACTGTTTGGCTAATTAGGGCTGTGTGATCATAGGTTGTATAATGGATTTAAGGACTATGTAAGGTTGTCAGGGTAGTCTGATCCAACCAGAGGCTGTTTGTGGCTATATTGTGAATATCAACTGAGATGTGTGAGGCTCTTAGAGAGCTACTGTACTTGTGACTGAGGGGTTAATTGATGCTCCTAATGTCTGTGTACAGAAAAAGATGAATATATCCTAAATATGTCAGTCTACCCGACATGACAGGAAGTTGTATTGTTTATAATATTTACTGTTGGTTCGACAAGTCTTTATAAATGCTAAAATAGATTATAACGGTGTATTGAAAGTTTATCTACTGATTACTGTAGGACTGAGGGAAGGACATGCAGTATTGTGGATTGAGGGAAGGACTTCAGTATTGTGAAGGAATGAGGGAAGGATTTGTAGTGTTTTGTGCAGGACCTAGGGAAGGACATGTAGTGATGTTCGTAAATGAGGGAAGGACTTGCTGACCTCCTAATGAATGAGAGGAGGACTTACTGACCTGCTAATTAGTGAGAGGAGGATTTACTGACCTACTAATTAGTGAGAGAGGAGGATTTACTGGACCTACTAAGGAGTGAGAGGAGGACTTACGGACCTACTAAGGAGGAGAGGAGGATTTACGGACCTACTAAGGAGTGAGAGGAGGATTTACGGACCTACTAAGGAGTGAGAGGAGGATTTACGGACCTACTTAGAGTGAGAGGAGGATTTACGACCTACTAAGGAGGAGGAGGGAGGATTTACGGACCTACTAAGAGTGAGAGGAGGACTTACGGACCTACTAAGGAGTGAGAGGAGGATTTACGGACCTACTAAGGAGTGAGAGGAGGACTTACTGACCTACTAAGGAGTGAGAGGAAGATTTGCAGTGTTTTATAGGAGTGAGGGAAGGACTCACTGTGATGTGTAGGAGTGAGGGAAGGACTGATTGTGAGGTGTAAAGTAAAGGGCTTCTTTCTCACCATTGACGCAGACTACTAGTGGTGACGCTACTGCTGTGGTCCACCAATGGAATGCCCAAGGTGACTTCAGCTCACTTAAAATGCAGAGAACTTGTGACATAATGTTACAAGCAAGTTGTAATGATTTAAAAAGAACTGAAAATTACAGTAAATTCTTGAAGTAGCATCGTTTAATCCAGTGCCAGCAAGAGTAAAATAGTTCGTTATACAAGCGGAAATAAAACTGAAGTACAAAATAAGTCAACAATGCCATAACATTGTTGAAGTTACGATATTTTGACAGTAGTTTCATCTTCATTTGTATAACACAGTTTTCCTCTAGCTGGCACAGCACTGAAATAAAAACGCCAGTTTAAGAATTTACCTTAATTATCATTTGTTATTTATTACGTGTTCACAACTTACTTAACCATGAATTTTTCTTGGACAAACTTTTGTAATTGTATTTTGTTTTGTTTTTCAAATGTTATACAAATTAACAGCAGCAGTCTTCAAGGTGATAAGTGATGTTTGTGGCAACTTGGAGATGTGTGATTGTTGAGCTAGGTCGAGCTGATTTCTCCTAGGAACTGCTTATGCTTCAGTGTTTATGAGCTGTTGCATACAGCTGTAGTGCTATGTGATGACACTAAAGGCTGTTGTCAGATGCTGCTGCGTGTCGGTTCGAGCCTCCTACTATAGAGACATGTCCGCGCAGCACTGGTTCTTGCATGATCTGGGTCGCCTTTATTGGGACCTTGCACAGGTTGTAGTACCATAAGCAACCTAACCCTAGCAGTAACTGGTGTCAATCATTACAATAAATATTTGTATAGAAGAATGTGTCGTATAAATGAAAAAATACTTTTCTTTCTTTTTATAATATCTCTAACAAAAGTTGAAAAAGGGTTCCAAAGGCAAACTGAGAAGAGCCAATTTTTATACTTCCGAAAAGTAGAAAATCTACGTCACCGAAGTAGATACTTACGATCTTTGAGAATTGGAAAATCGAAGTTATTTTTGTTCGAACTTATGACAATTAGAAAGATCGTAAATCGATTCTCAAAGATCGTAAGTATCATTTTCGAAAGTAGATTATATACTTTGAAAAGAGATTATCGACTTTTGGGAAGTAGATTATAGACTTTGGGAAAATTACCTAATTTTCCGAGTAGATTATCATAGAAAACGGAATTTGTATCACAGAAAACGGAAAATATCTACTTCTGGGAAGTATATATTTCCATTTTCTGTGATACAAATTTCCTGTTTTATGATAAAGTACTTCGAAAATTAGGTAATATTTCACAAAAAGTCGATAATCTACTTCTCAAAAATCGATAATCTACTTTCCCGGTAGATAATCTATTTCTGGGAAGTAGATAACCAATTTTCCGAAAGTAGATATTTCCCATTTCTATGATAAAATTTTCCTGTTTTCTGATAAGTAGATAACCAACTTACTCAGAAGGTAGATATTTCCCATTTTCTGTGATACAAATTTCCCGTTTCTATGATAATCTACTTAGAAAATTAGGTAATATTTCAAAGTCTATATTCATTTCCCCAAAAGTCGATAATCTTTCAGAAAAGTAGATACTTACGATCTTTGAGAATTAGAAAAACCGTAAGATATTTTTTCTTCTTAAGTTCGAACTTACGACAATTAGAAAGATCGTGTCATTATATTTCTATAAGTTCTAGCTACAATAAAAAGATCGTAAATTCGATTCTCAAAAGATCATAAGTATCTACTTTTCGGTGACGTAGATTTTCTACTTTTCGAAGTATAAAAATTGGCTCTTTCATTTTTGCCGTTTGGAACACTTGTTTTCAACTTTTTTATTAGGATTATTATAAACAAAATTTTTTTTCATTTATACGACACATTAAGTTACTATACAAATATTTATTGTAATGATTGACACCAGGTTACTGCTTAGGTTAGGTTGCCCTTATGGTACTACAACCTGTGTACACAGGGTCCCATAAAGGCGACCCAACCTGGATCATGCAAGGCTACCAGTGTACCTTGGTCGACATGTCTCGCCTATCTCATAGTAGGGGGCTCAGACAAGCCTCGGCACCCAGCCCTTGGCAGCATCACTGTCCCTAGCAGTGACAGACAGCCTTAGTGTCATCACATAGCCCTTTACTAGCTGTATACAACTAGCTACTTATAAGCCCCTAGAAGCATCATGTAGATCCTAGGGAGAATCAATCAGCCTCCTCAGAGACACAGATAGCTCTTAAGAGCCTCACACATCCCCAAGTTGCCACAAACATCACTTATCCCTTGAAGATACACTGCCTTGTAATTAATTTTTAATTTGTATACATTTGAAAACAAAACAAAATACAATTACAAAAGTTTGTCCAGAGGAAAATTCATTGGTTACAAAGTAAGTTGTTAACACGTAATAAATAACTAAATGATAATTAAGGTAAATTCTTAAACTGGCATCTTTTATTACAGTGCTGTGCCAGCTAGAGTAAAACATTGTCTTATACAAATGAAGATGAAACTACGCTTCCGTGACGTCTGCTGGACCACCACTCCACGACCCTGACGGAGACACGATGATCCTCCCATACTGGCCAGACATTGATTGTGTGTTTAAGAATATCCTTCCTTCCTTAGGCTTTATTAAGCCCCTTTATAATATTTATACTGTATATACTTGTGACACTTGCCAGATGCTTCTGGTGTTATTGTACAAGGGTACTTAGCGACAGCACTAGGATCCCGCTTCCTCTGTCAAGGAATAAACAGTTGAAATTGAATTGATGAAACTACATTACAAAATATCGTAACTTCAACAATGCTATGACATTTTTGACATATTTTGTACTTCAGTTTTATTTCCAATTGTATAACGAACTATTTTACTCTTGCTGCCACTGGATTAAAAGATGCTAGTTTAAGAATTTACTGTAATTTTAAGTTCTTATTAAATAATTACAACTTACTTGTAACATTGGTGGACTCACAGCAGTGACGTCATCACTAGTAGTCTACGAAATGATGGAACAGACCACAAGAGCAATGACGTCAGCACGAGTAGTCTCCCTTATTGGTGAGAAAGAAGCCCCTCACTTTACACCTCACAGTCAGTCCTTCCCCTCCTACACTTCACTCCACACATCACAGTGAGTCCTTCCCTCACCCCTACACCCAGGGAGTCCTTTCCTCACTCCTATACATCACAGTGAGTCCTTCCCCTCACTCCACACGTCACAGTGAGTCCTTCCCTCACTCCTACACGTCACAGTGAGTCCTTCCTCACTCCTACACGTCACAGTGAGTCCTTCCCACTCCTACACGTCACAGTGAGTCCTTCCCTCACTACACGTCACGCGAGTCCTTCCTCACTCACACATCACAGGAGTCCTTTCCTCACTCCTACACGTCACAGCGAGTCCTTCCTCACTCCTACACGTCACAGCGAGTCTTTCCGTCACCCCTACACGTCACAGTGAGTCCTTCCTCACCTTATACTTCAGTGAGTCCTTCTCACTCCTACACATCACAGTGAGTCGTTCCCTCACTCCTACACATCACAGCGAGTTCTTCCTCACCCTACACGTCACAGCGAGTCCTCCCTCACACCTACACATCACAGCGAGTCCTTCCCTCACCTCCACATCACAGCGAGTCCTCCCTTACTCCTACACCTCAGTGAGTCCTTCCCACACTCCTGCACATCACAGCGAGTCCTCCCTTACTCCTACATCACAGTGGTCCTTCTCACACTTACACATCACAGTGAGTCGTTCCTCACTCCTACACATCACGCGAGTTCTTCTCACTCCTACACGTCACGGAGTCCTCCTCACACTACACATCACAGGGTCCTTCCTCACTCCTCCACTCACAGCAGTCCCCTTACTCCCACTTCAGTGAGTCCTTCCCTCACTCTACACATCACAGCGAATCCTTCCTCACTCCTACACATCACAGCGAGTCCTTCCTCACTCTACGTCACAGGAGTCCTTCCCTCACCCTACACGTCACAGCGAGTCTTCCGTCACCCTACACGTCACAGTGAGTCCTTCCTCACTCCTACACTTCAGTGAGTCCTTCTCACTCCTACACATCACAGTGAGTCGTTCCTCACTCCTACACACAGCGAGTTCTTCCCTCACTCCTACACGTCAAGTGAGTCCTTCCTCCTCCTATACTCAGTGAGTCCTTCCTCACTCCTACACATCACAGTGAGTCGTTCCTCACTCCCACATCACAGCGAGTCCTCCCTCACACCTACACATCACAGTGAGTCCTTCCTCACCCTCCACATCACAGCGAGTCCTCCCTTACTCCCACACTCAGTGAGTCCTTCCCTCACCTCCACGTCAGGAGTCCTCCTACTCCTTCACCCCAGTGAGTCCTTCCCACACCCTGCACATCACAGCGAGTCCTCCCTCCTGTGAGTCCTTCCCTCATACCACAACGCTGCATGTCTTTCCTTCACTCCTACAAACACAGTAAGTCATTCCTCAATCCTAAGCAACAGATTGCATCCCACTCACACACCCACACACAACAAGTCCTTCCCTTATCCTACACAACTTGCATGTCCTTCCTCACTCCAATAAAACACCGCAAATCCTCCTCTCACCCTAGGGTCGGTAAGTCCTCCTCTCACCTTAGTAGGTCAGTAATCCCTCCTCTCACTCATTAGTAGGTCAGTAAGTCCTCCTTCACTTCTCAGCAGGTCACTAAGTCATCCTCTCACTCCTTAGTAGGTCCGTAAACCCTCACTAATCAGCAGGTCAGCAAGTCCTTCCCCATTTACGAACATCACTACATGTCCTTCCCTAGTTCCTACACCACACTACAAGTCCTTCCCTCACTATATACACAACACTACAAGTCCTTCCCCACTAATACACAACACTACAAGTCCTTCTCTCCACTCCTACACCACAATCACAAGTCCTTCCCCTCACTCATACACCACACTACAAGTCCTTCCCTCACTCCTAACCAACCCTGCAAGTCCTTCTTCCTCCCACACACAGTGCAAGTCCTTCCCTCACCCCTACACAACAGTGCAGGTCCTTCCTCACTCCTACACAAATCTGCAAGTCCTCCCTCACTCCTACACAACTCTGCAAGTCCTTTCACTACTCATACACTGCAAATCCTTCCATCACTCCTACATAATACTAGAAGTCCTTCTCTCATTTCTACACAACACTGTCTTGAAAGTGCTCCTCACTCCCTGAAATATTTAGGTCCGCTCCCCTCGCCTGTGCCAGGTCATGTTCCTCTGCCTGCAAGTCGCTTCCACATAGCTCACCACAAGCCTGCAAATTAGCTACCGACTTCACACATTTTGCAACTCCTTCCTTCCTCCTACAACCTTACCTGGGTCAGCCCCTCTCCCCACTGTGTAATCCATATAACTCTACACACAACCCTGCAGATCCTTCCATCACTTCTACACACATGTACAGAATGCCCCTCGCCCTCCCTACACCCAATACTGCAAAGTCGCTTCTTTCTCCTGCACAACCCACTGCAAGTTCTTTCCTCTGCTCCTACACAACCCTGCAGTCCTTCATATCCTTTACACAGCCCTGTGAGTCCTTCTCTGCTCACCTCCACAACCCTGCAGGAGTCCCCTCCTCCCCTGTCCCTGCAAGTCCTTTCTTGCTCCCCCACCCTCAATACCTAAGTCCTTCTTTCACTCTACACAGCCACTGCTGAGTCCTTCCTTCACTCTTACCTGGCTGCACTGGAATCCTTCCTCTGCTCTACACAACCCTGCTGGGTCATCCCTCACTCCCCTACACAACCTGGGAGTCCTTCGCCAACTCTGCACAACCTGGAATCCTTCCTTCCTCCTACAATCACCTCAAGTCCTTCTTTTCACTCTTACACAATCCTGCAAATCCTTCTTCTTTCACTCTGCACCCAACACTGCAGGGTCCTTCCTCCACTCCTTGACAATACTAAAAATAACCTCATTCCTACTATACTGCAAATTAAGCCTCTCCCTTCTAACCCCGCACGTCGTTTCTCACTTCCTCCCACATCACTTTATTTCTTTCCTCCCCTCCCCCCTAATGCTACCAGGAAACCTTTTGCTTTCGCCACCACATGCCTAGAAGTCCTTCCCTCGACTCTGCTACTGTATGCAAGTCCTTCCTCCTCGTTTCTTTGCTCAAGTTCTTCCCTCACTCCCCTTACGCATCACTTCATCTCCTTTCCTCCCCTCCTACAACCACTTCATGTCCTTCCCTCACTCCCTACTACAACTCCCTGCCATGACTTTCCTCACTCCTCCATCCACCCTGTGTCCTTCCTCCCTCTACATGTAGCATTAACTTCTGGCTCTACTGAGTGCCCATTATATCTTCCTGTGAGTGGTAGATAAGATTTCAACTATAATCTGTTTTGTCATATGTGGACTGTTATTTATGCTGCTTACTGCTAATACACAACTTTATAATAAATGTTTGATGAATGAATTATTTAGAGATATTTATCCTTTCTGTACTCTTGATGATCGTTTCTCTTACAATCATGTTGATGTTTCACCTCGTCGTCTGTGCACCAAGTCCTTAGTCTCATCCTCCTAAAGTAGTATTTTACTTTCTGATATGCGCGATAAAATTTTATTAGCCAAAATAGTTCACGTTTTTTGTATGTTACTGGGCGACAAAATTAAAATACTCTTTCTTCAATACTATTATGCCAACCACTCCTCTTTATCAGAGTACCTGAGTCCAAGTCACACAGTGGGTCTGGCAACAAGCAAGGTAAACACTTCTGCATGAGTAGCCTGTTATCTCACCATTCTCATCTAATATCTCAGATTAACTCGGAATATGGTATCGTGTTGAAGATAAATCTTGGTATAACCAGCATTATAAAGTTAAGGAACTACAAACAAAAAGTCAAAGTAAAGGAACAATTTAAATACAAGTACAAATGACCACAGCCTAAATTTACCCAAACGAACTTCTCAGCCTCTACATACACACTAGAAAAGTACAAGTATGCACCACTTATCTCCATATAAATATCCTGATCAGACCAATTGTACTTACTACTTGCACCACTATCACCAGCCAGGCTCGTCTTCCTCCCTGCGCGCCCATGACCCGTAATACTGGATACCATGCCATAATTACCATACTATTTTACCTAAATGCAACGTTAAGCTGATTTTACTTTATTACATACTATTATATATTAATTTATAACATACTAAACGTGTTTTATACAGGGTATATATAAAATAGTCTACCTACTGACAGCAGTGTATTACCTCTCATCCCATGTAATTTAATTGATGTATAAAACTCACTGCCAAGATAAACACTTGTTTATTTTCAGTCTGTTGAATGAGACTGGGCATTGCTGGCAGAAATTCTCTACCACTCTACACAACCAGGAGTCCATCTCTCCTACTAATACTGCAGGACCATCCCTCACTCTACACAGCATGCAAGACCATCCCTCCTTTCCACCACAACGCCCAAGTCCACCATCCTCACTCCCTACACATTACTAGTTATCACTCTCCGACACAACATACCAAGACCATCCTCACTCACCTATCACCAGGGTCCTTCACTCGCTCCACACCCCAATGCTAGGTCATTTCTAAACTCTCCCCTGACATACAAAGTAATACCCTCCCTCCCTGCACAATACTGCAACTGTCAACTACACTCACTCACTACACTGAAACTTCTAGGTCCTTCCCTCTATCGACTTCAATACTTTCCCAAATCATCTCCTCACTCTACACAAACACCAGGTTCGTCTCACTCTACAAAACTTCAGACCTGCTCTACCCCAGTACTACCAAATTTCCATTACTCTACACAGTTCAACAAATTAGCCCTCACTCTTACAAAACAGATCAACCCACCCTCACTCTACACTAACATACCAGTCCTTCCCTCGCTCCCCAACCTTAGATCGCCTTCATCACTCTACACACAACCTCCCAAGTCCATCTCCTCTACTGCAACATACCACGGACATCCACTCTACACAACATACCACCGGACATCCTCACTTCTACACCTTAACCTTCTTAGAGTCATCCCTCACTCCTAAGCTCTTCCAAGTCCTTCCTCCATTCTACAACTTATCTAAGTCCTTCCACACAGGAGTTATCTGCATCTATTAGTCTCTGATTCTTGTTTTTCATTCGACTTCTGAACTTGTTAATAAGTGAATCCTGTAAGCTACAATTCTCTGGTAGGTGTTTGCCAAGATATATATTAAACTTTTTCTCTAATTATATAAGCAGAGCCTAGCATCTTTATCTATAAATGAGGTAATTTATTACTATTTAACATCACTGGTAAACATAAATTTTTCTTACGAACCATTCAAATCCTGCCTCTGCTATCGTCCAGTTCAACACGACTTCAGTATCTGTTGGCGTCAGGCAGTATCCATCTCATCCTGGCAGGTACCTTGGTATTTACCATGCGGTGAATAGTATATACACCCACAGTGTCAACGTGGAATCGGGTCAAAAAGACATACCATATTATAAGTGCAATTTAGAATTTTGTAATAGTCTAGAAAGTTGTCTATACTCAAGTTTATCCAAACTCCAACATGTGGAATTGTCTTGTATTATTACGGTAATAGATGCTTCTTAATTTTATAGCGCCTTTATTACCGTGAATCTTATCCATGCTATTATTAATATGTGAAAATGTGCTCCTTAGTGCAGGTTGCATGATCAGCACCAACCTGCTCTCCTAAACGCAATATTTTTGTTCTTTTCCATCATTCTCAGCCTGGTTATCTCTTATTTTTACTCTTCAGTGTGCAACAGTTTACTGATACCATCATCATCTCGGCGTTTTCCTCGAGCTGCTGGGGAGGCTAGCCATATCTGCCTCCCCACGCTTTCCTTCTTTTTATTTTTTCTAAAAGTCAGCGGTACCACCTATGAAAGGCGCCAATTCGCAATATAAGTGTTAACAAATTATTTACTGATGAATATTTTAATTCACTTCATGATAACTACGCTTTTAAGCAATGGTCTTACCGGAACGGATTTTAAAAGGTAAATAGGTCGTGGATGATAAATTGGTAGTAACTTTCTCATTAAGTACCATGCAGGTCAACCGGCCTTTTACAGACTCACTTATTTTCTTATGTTCTTATAGTGGTGAAGTGATTGTGGTGATGAAGTGTTTGTGGTGATAGTGTTGTGGTGGGTGAAGTGTTGTGGTAGTGAAGTGTTTGTGGTGGTAGAAGTGTTGTATTGATGGTGGTGAAGTGGTGGTGGTGGTATTGGTCTGGTGATGGGGAATTGGGCAGTTCTGGTAATATTGGTAGTGTTTCTGTATTATGACTCTGGGTAAACTGATTCTAGTGATGTTGTGTTGGAATTGGTGAAAGCTATTGTGGTGAGATATAATTAATTGAGTATTAATTGGTAAGTGATTGTGGTTAGTAATTCAATGGCCGTGGTGTAATGATTGTCAGTAGTGGTGATAAAAGGGCTGCTTTTTATACGCCGTAAATGTCTACCCAATAGATAACATAGAAGTGTTAAAGTTATTAAACAATGACGCGGTAGTTGTTCGTTACGCTGCTTTCTCTCCAGAGGTCAGCCTGGGTCCTTTGTTAATCAAAACGACGCCGCTATCTCTGCAACTCGGAACCAGGGAATTACTATTGAGGTGTATGTAACTAAGTGTTCATTATATAGGTACTTCCAAAATACTTCAAGAGATAATTCATATATTCTCCAAACTAAATTGCTATTAATATATTAACTTCCAACAATAAGCAAAAGTGTTTTACCTCAGCTGCCGCCGGAATTTCCAGGAAAACTATTTAAAACAATTAATGTGATGCTACAACATGTATTACAAAGTGGTAAGAACATAAGAAGCAGGAAGTCCTTAATAGGCGGTTGGCCTTATTCGCAATACATAACAGCTCTGTCGCGAGTCTACCACTCTCTATCATCACACGAATCTATCTGCTACTCTGCCTGCGGCTTTTCCAGAAATTCAGCACTTACTACAAAGTTGCTAAGCTTGTTCACTCGTCACCTATTTGAACCAGTTCTTCCTATCTTCCTCCCTAAACACAAACTTATAAACTTAAATCGTTTGCTACCATTCTATCCTGCTCGGATATTATAAGAACCTATCTCTCTCCTCTTTGTGTTGCTTTCACCCTTCATCACTTCTATCATATCTCCTTATAACTGATGGCTACAAGGAATACCAAGTTTAGTTTTATTGAACCTGCTCTTCGATATGGAAGGTTTCTAGTCGGAATCTTTGCAAATCATTCTTCTTTCTTTTCTTCGGAGTGAAATTGATATCATTCTATAATAAGAACACTAAAACTTCCAGACACATAATGGAGAACTGACCTGACTAATATAAGATATATTTACCAATAAGGCTTTCTGCACTCTGTGCCACTTTCTAGATATATAACTTCTATCTACTGTTTGCCTTATTTCGAACATTATTATTTTCTGTTTTTTGGGCCGAAATAATTATCAATATACAGTACTCTTGGTCTCTTTCTGATCTCGACTTCTCTGAGTTGATATTGTTATGGCCAGCATATATTGACAGTATTTGTTCTTCTATGTAAGTACGCGCTTGCACTTGCTGGTGTTAATTTCATTTACTATTTACCTCTACTCCTGCAGTTGTTACAATCCTCCGCCTGTAGTGCATTGCATCTGCCTGAATTAAACTACCGCCCTATTTGGTGTCGTCCACAAGCTTGCTTATGTGCTGCTGATCCCAGTGTGATCAGTTGTGTGAATCACTTGAGCAAAGTGGAGGCCAATGCCTGACCCCTCAAGGGAGGCCCCACTGGTTACCTGGCCCCACTCAGGTGCTGCATCTGCATGACCTCTGTGTTTATCCGGCAGAAGCATGATTTTATCAATTACAAACTTTCCTCCTCGTACACGAGGCAGCTTCTGGCTCTGATGCAGTACTCTGTCAAACCCTTTCAGGGTCTAGTAAATATCGTATTTTCGGCATTATCTACTACCTCGAACTTTCTCCTAAAAAAGTCAGCTGATGCTTGGGCAATTTTCCTTTATGTAACCTATTTGAAATCGTTGATTAATTGTTTTCTCTAAATACCTGCGATCGGATGTTATTTTGCTATAATTGATTGAAAAATTTCCCCACTACTGACGTCAAACTAATCATTAATTTGACGATGTTCTCATCACTTACTTTTGAGATATAGATTTTTCATTTTGCCTGTTTTCCTGAAAAAAAATTTGGCACAACTCCCCAGTGTCATGTAATTTGAAAATATATTTGCAAGGGTCCGCTAATCTGTTCCTTACACTTTCAAATCTCGAGGAAAAATTTCATCAGCCTAGAGGACGTGTTTTATGATTAATTTAATCTTCTTAAAACATCCTCTTTGATAATGCTTTAGTCTTCTCTTCTTCATTCCCTAAATGGCGGTGAATATCTTGCGAAGGTCTGTACCCAACTTTTACAATATACGGTGATAATGAAGAAGTAAACTATTGTTGACGCAGTATGCTTCACTGACTATGTAATAATTTATAGCACAAAAGTATGTGTACAGATGATCAATATCACTACACTGAGTGTTGATTGGAGGTTGTTGATGAGTTACCTACTCTACCACCACTGAACACTTCCCCTGCCGCCACCCACCACAGACACTTCTACCACAGACACTGCTCCATTTCTATACCACCCACCACAGAACACTTCCCCTTGCCACTGCACCACCTGGTACTTCCCGCCATCTACCACCACACAGGCTGCTTCCCACCACCTATAAACCACCTCCCCCGCACACACCACCTATAAACACTTCCCACCCACCTGATGCTTCCCCACCATTCACCCTGTGACAACTGATGTACTTTCAAGATGGATCTGATTGTTTCCTGTACAATATTTGACTGTCAGGTAGACAAAAATTATACCCTTATCTTACACTGGAATTTAAAACAAATCGTGTTTGGTTTTAAACAAAATAAATGTGAAATCACGAAGAATATATGGCCATCTTCTCTTGCCTGAAAGATTAACTACCTAACACCTCCTCCTCTACCATGCTTTATGTGCATAGCTTTCTAGTAAATCCTGATTAAGTGCCTAATCTTCATGTGATGGCTTCAATATCGAGCTGAGTTTAAGCTGCGCTTTGGTGGTTGAATTTGCTTGCTCTCAGTATTTTTGCTTACGTTTTAACTAAAGATTACTGTTTGCTTTTTGTTCCGACAAACATAGACCGCAAGACACTTATGAATACACCAGCGCGGGAACTGAAGCACCAATGTACACGGTTAAGACATCTCTATTGCATAGGCTTGATAATAATAATGATGATGATGATGATGGTGATGATGAATAATGGTGATGATTGATGCTGCTGAATTATCCCAGTTATTATAAAGACAATACATCATCTACAGACACGCTGGTTTGATTTACGGGGGTAGTTAGGTTGGGTTTCACCACCCACGTGTTGTAACTTCGTCCCCCGTGCAATAATAACCTGCCTCAGGGTTCACTCATTTACTATTTATGAATGCTTGGTATACAGATCCTCATTGGCTAACTTACCTCTGGATGAAAGGCCAAATGTAAATGATAATACACTGTGGTTGCTAGTGCGTGGTTGCGGGCGTGGTTACTGGGGCGTCTCCAAAGGCAGGCCAGTCTCTTGTGACGATCCTGTGGATACCGGTCATGTCGTATCTTGAGAGAATGGGGCGGCAAATGCTTGCACCAGGCTTCAACTGCAACAACGCCACACTACTGACTGCGTTGTTCATGAACACTTTCACAGCCCAGGACAGAATTCGCTGCCAAACCCAAATCAGGAAGCAGCCATCTGGACTCCTGGCCACACCAATTTGATGTCCTCTTTAAGCTTCCTGACCTCTCGACGTAATGTCTGGGGAGAGATTCATGAAAAGTGACGCGATCCCTGCCCGTATCATCATTGGTGCCTGACTGCCCGGGAGATTGTCCCCATCCCCTGACAACCCGCTCTTATTGCATTATGCAGAAGGCCGACAGCCGCCTTATCCACTACTTTTACAGATGTCACCACACACAACACTTCCAGGCCCTCTTGGACTCCTACTCCACGACCCTGTATTGGAGACACGATAGTCACTCCCATACTGGCCAGATGTTATGTAACAGATTATGTGTTAAGGTTGTCCTTCCTTCCTTGGGCTTTAAATGAAACCTTTATAATATTCCCATACTAATGAAAAAAACATATGGCCCTTGCCCAGATAGCTACTGGTGTTGTGCACCAGGGGTCCTGGTGACGCACCTGGGAGCTCGCTTCTCTATCAGGAATAAACGAATTGAAATTAATTAGATGAATCAAATTGACATGGTATTTGCATATCGAGAGACCAAATAATTATATTGGAAATGTTGGTTGAGTGATCTCCATTTATAATTTCTTCATATGTAACGGCAGGTACGGTGACGATACCTGCTCTTACCTACTAAAAGCTTCAACTGAACAAGGTGATTTAACGCGGCATAACCAGGCCGATATACTCATGTATGTATGTGATTTTTACTCAATAAATTCATGCAAAATCATGAAGGAATCCCTATTACTGGGTGGACCGTGCGGACTGCCCAGCAACAATCAACGCGTACTAATTATAGAGGATTTTATTCATATCCACATATTAAGCCAGGTTATATATCTTAGCAGGTATTATATGTCTATCCACATATTAAGCTTTGGTGTAACCATATCTTAATGGCAGTTTTATGTCTATCACATGCAACTTTGGTTATGTAACCATCTTCAACAGCATTATTATCTATCTATCTACATGCTAACTTTGATTATCGCCATGTAATAACGGTAATATCAATACTATCCACTGGCACCAGGTTAATAACCGTCTTAATAGTATTTTTCTGGTCGAAACCACGGCACATCACAACAACTGTACTACACAGGAGGAAGCTACCCTTACCACTTCTCCTCCTCCTAGTTCTGGTACAACACAGCTGTTATCATCTTACCTTCCTCAACTGCTGTGCTACAACATGCAGGTCATAGGTCCTCGACGCCACAAGAAACGCACAGGTAATCCTGGGCAACAAACGTGAAACACATGGAAGAATACAAATGCTGTATGTTACACCCTTACCTATCCCTTTCACCACTGCCGACACCTCTGTCAGTCACTGGCAGTGGCAGCGAACCCGAAAAATTAACTTCAGAATACTGATAATTCATTGGTTCGCTTTTACTGATTCATGTAAAAATAATCGACTGAACCAGCAAAACACCATACGATTGGTCGATGTCTATAATCTCATTAGTACATGCATCACTTCTATCCACCGATAGCTAAAATAAAACTGATAGTATTAACGAATGAGTGATGAGGTTTCAGGCTTGTCAACAGTCACTCTTACGTCACTAAGCTAGTCCTAACCAAAACAAACAGTTGGCTTCACGGTTAACATAATATTAATACTTCATTAATATGTATTATTATTGTGTGTATTATTATTATTATTATTATTATTATTATTATTATGTAATGGGTTTAGGCCGTGGGGCAGTGAGTTAATGTTCGACTGATGACTCGCTCTTTAACCATGAAGAATATAAATTCATCAAATATTAATTAATTTTCTTTCTTAGAGATGCAATAATGGAAAATAGGAAGGGTGGTAATGAGATGGGAGGTATGTGTGGATGGAAAATTGGGTAGGTGGGAGGAGAGAGGGTGCTGGCAAGGTGGACAGAGAGATGATGTGTGTGGATGGGAAGGAGGGGGTGTGGTGGGGAGGAGATGACCGGATAGTAGGGTGTGTGGATGGGAGAAGGTATGGAAGGAAGGGTGTGGGTCAGTGGGGAAGTGTGTGGATGGGGAGGAGGTGGGTGGGAGGAAAGGGTTGGTGGATGGAGATGTGTGAATGGGGAGAGGGTGGGTGGGGAGAAGGTGGGTGGTTGGGGTGTGTGGATGGGAGGGTGTGTGGGAGGGTGGGTGGGATGGGGAGGGTGTGGATGGGGAGGGTGGTGGGAGGAGAGGGGTGGGTGGATGGGGAGGAGGTGTGTGTGGATGGGGAGGGGGTGGGTGGGAAGATGGGTGGATTGGAGGTGAGGTATGTGGATGGAGGGTGGGTGAGAGGAGGATAGACGGATGGGAGGTGGGGTGTGTGGATGTTTGGAGGTAGGGGTGTGTGGATGGGAGGAGGGGTGGTGGGAAGAAGGTGGGTGGATGGGAGGAAGAGTGTGTGGATGGAGGAGGGGTGGGTGGGAAGAAGGGTGGGTGGATGGGAGGGAGGGTGGGTGGATGGAGGTAGTGTGTGTGGATGGGAGGAGGGGTGGGTGGGAGGAAGGGTGGGTGGATGGGAGGGAGAGGTGTGGATGGGAGGAGGGGGGGTGGTGGGGAGGAAGGGTGGGTGGATGGGAGGGAGAGGTGTGGATGGGAGGAGGGTGGGTGGGAGGAAGGGTGGTGGATGGGAGGGAGAGGTGTGGATGGGAGGAGGGGTGGGTGGGAGGGAAGGGGTGGGTGGATGGGAGGGAGAGTGTGGATGCGGGGAAGGGTTTGTTATTTATTTTAGGATTGTTTGGCTCTCTGAGGCTGGCTTGAGGTTTACGGCTGACTAGCTGAAGTGAACGGTTGGCTGGCTTGTGAATGGCTGGCTGGCTGAAGTGAATGGCTGGCTGGGCTGAGGCAAAATATCTGGCTGGCCAAGAACCCCACCAAACAGATCCTCAATGCCAGACAGGCTGCATGTCGTCATTGGCAAGTACTGGCAAGAACTGCTCCAGAATGTATCTGCACCTGCGCCAGTGTTGGTCAAGTCTGGTCTTGAAGGAGCTCACTCGGTGCTGCCACACTCTCTGGCAGAGCTAAGAGTTTACAAACTCAGAAAAAGTTTGGACAATTTTCCGAACTTGTGGCTTCTTCAACCATAAGCTGTGACCACCCGCCCCGCTAGGCTAGTGGCGCACGTCCCCAGCTCAGGTATGAACCCTCGACTGAGTAATGCCCTCCTGAGTTGTTTATAAACTTCAATAAGTCGCCCCTGACTACCTGTAGTATAAGCTAGGCAATTCCTGTAGGGGAGGGATATATAATTTGCCCCACTTTAAGAGTTTGATAAAAACAAACAAATATGAAGCACTATGAGTGTATTGTATGTGGAGATTAAAGATTCACATGGTATACTGTGCGTGTAACTGAGAATATAAACAAGTACTGTGTGCACTTGTACTGTAAGGTACAGAAAGATTAAACAAATGAACCGGAAAAAGGAAATAAATGGGGTAGGACAATTAAAAGCAAAGAGAATAAGATCCTGTTTGAGGTAGAAGAGGTAAAATGAGAGATGGAAGAGTATGTAGAAGAACTATACAATGATAAGGATAGAGTAGAAAAGAAACGAAAATATAGAAAAGACAAACTCCCAATTCTGGAGTCAGAAATTGAGGCACTTGTGAGCAAAAAAATAAAATGATAAAGCTTGTACAGTACAGCTTGTGAGGTTGATGAGCTTCAGAACTTATAAAGCTAATGGGGAAAAAAATGAGATCAAATGATTGATCAAAAAATTTATGTCTCTATACTTCAAAGATATCTTCCCAGTGATTAAAAACAAACAATAATTATATTATTACCTAACAACTCAGGACTCGAGAGAGTGCATCCAGTTTAGAAAATTGAGCTAAATAAGTATTATCAAATATAATTTAAGTATAATAAAATTTAAAGTAGACAATGAGTTATCTGAAGATCAAAATGGATTTAGAAAGGAAAAGGAACTAGATAAGCAATATTTGGTTTAAATATTGAGTGAAAGAGCTTGAGATCCAAAGATGTATATAAACTTTGTTGCTTTTGAAAAAAATAAACTACAGAGGCAATGGAAAAAATAGGCATTAATGGGGAGGTATAGATATTTACTGTCGAAGTCAAACGGGGAGTAAGACAAGTCTGTGTTGTAAGTAACAATGAAGTAAATAAAAAGTATGGTCAAGTAATATCAAAAAACCCTATGTATATGATACTGTTCTTACCACTGAGAGTGAAGAGGGTTAAAAAATTGGTTAACAGACTAGTGGAAAAAGGTGAGAAATATGGGCTAAGAGTTAATGCTGTAAAACGAAAGTAATGGTGGTTTGAAATTGGAAATAACACAAGAGGAAAATGTTATGTATTTGGGAAGTAACATTAGCTGTGATCTTAGATGTACAGGAGAAACAGATCAAGATTAGGTTAAGCAAAAACGGCTTTAATAATCTAAAGATCTAATAAAAGGAAATAAACTTCAATTAAGAAAAGGGCAGCTGAAAGCCAATAAACGGACAGGACTTTTGTATGGGGGCAGAAGCAAGGACATTTCAACAGACGCCAGAAAGAGAGGTTAAAGGCCTTTGAAGTGTGGCGTTATAGGGAGTTTTAAGAAAAAAAGTTATACTGACAGTAAAACGTGAATTTATGTTAAGCCAAGGAACAACAAGTGAACACAAAGCTAAGTTACACAAGACACATTTGTAGTTTTCTGTTCACTCGTTGTTCCTCGACTTAATAATTATAAAACGCACGTGATAATTTTCTAGTTATATTGGCGTAGTAATGAATGTACAATTATTTGGTAATTGTATACAAGCTGAGATAACTACAAATACGACAGTGGACACCTGTGGCGATTCCACCTATCAATAATCTACAATTGTATCAAAGATGTCAAGCCGTGGGATTACCTGACATCTTCCTAAACTGCATCAAAGGTGTCGGCAGGAATAGCAGTTAGTTCAAACAGGTGCCTGCAAGTTAGATAGCCTGACATCTCACCCAGGTGTACTACATGTATTGCAGTAGGCGTGTACATTTCCATTAGAACGGAAAGAGGTATAAAGGTTGCAGTTGGAAGCTTGAAAAGGTTTGGGTGAAACTCCTTTGGTCAGTTGAAGTTCTGATAGTAGCAAGAGATCGGGGAAAGAGGTTTATAGATGGTGCTGCACAGAAGAAAAATTGGATCTCAGGCCACAAAAGTTGGAAAAAATGAAGTGGTTAGGTGGAGGTACGCTTTATGGTAGTGTAGAAATGGTTAGGTGGTGTATAACTGTGGTAGTGTAGAAGTGGTTAGGTGGAGTGTACGCTACTATGGTAGTGTAGAAGTGGTTAGGTGGTGTAGCGCTAACTGTGGTAGTGTAGAAGTGGTTAGGTGGTGTATGCTAACTGTGGTAGTGTAGACGTGGTTAGGTGGTGTATGCTAACTGTGGTAGTGTAGAAGTGGTTAGGTGGTGTATGCTAACTGTGGTAGTGTAGAAGTGGATAGGTGTGTGTATGCTAACTGTGGTACTGTAGAAGTGGATAGGTGGTGTACGCTAACTATGGTAGTGTAGAAGTGGTTAGTGGTGTATGCTAACTGTGGTAGTGTAGAAGTGATAGGTGGTGTAGCGCAACTGTGTAGTGTAGAAGTGGTTAGTGGTGTATGCAACTGTGGTAGTGTAGTGATAGGTGGTGTATGCTAACTGTGGTACTGTAGAGATTGGATGGGTGGTGTGCACTTAACTATGGTAGTGTAAGTGGTTAGGTGGTGTATGCTAACTGTGGTAGTGTAGGAAGTGGTTGGTGGTGTGTACGCTAACTGTGGTAGTGTAGAAATTGGTTGAGTGGTGTATGCTAACTGTGTGGTATGGTGGTTAGGTGGTGTGCACTCTCTATGGTAGTGTAGAAGTGGATGGGTGGTACTTGCTGTGGTGGTGTAGAAGTGGATAGGTGGTGTATGCTAACTGTGGTAGTGTAGAAGTGGTTGGGTGGTGTATGCTAACTGTGGTGTAGAAGTTGGTTGGTGGTGTATGCTAACTATGGTAGTGTAGAAGTGGATAGGTGGTGTATGCTAACTGTGTAGTGTAGAAGTGGATAGGTGGTGTGGCTAACTGTGGTAGTGTAGAAGTGGTTAGGTGGTGTATGCTAACTGTGGTAGTGTAGAAGTGGTTAGGTGGTGTATGCTAACTGTGGTAGTGTGTAGAAGTGGTTAGGTGGTGTACTAGCACTGTGGTAGTGTAGAAAGTGGATAGGTGGTGTGCATAACTGTGGTAGTGTGAAGTGGATAGGTGGTGTATGCTACTATGTGTAGTGTAGTGGTTAGGTGGTGTGTACTAACTTGTGGTGTGTAGAAGTGGATAGGTGGTGTATGCTAACTGTGGTAGTGCAGTGGTTAGGTGGTGTGTGCTAACTGTGGTGTGTGGTGGTTGGGTGGTGTATGCTAACTGTGGTAGTGTAGAAGTGGTTAGGTGGTGTATGCTAACTGTAGTGTAGAAGTGGTTAGGTGGTGTACGCTAACTGTGGTAGTGTAGAAGTGGATAGGTGGTGTATACTAACTGTGGTGGTGAGAAGTGGATAGGTGGTGTATGCTAACTGTGGTAGTGTAGAAGTGGATAGGTGGTGTATGCTAACTGTGGTGGTGTAGAAGTGGTTAGGTGGTGTATACTAACTGTGGTAGTGTAGAAGTGGTTAGGTGGTGTGTGCTAACTGTGGTAGTGTAGAAGTGGTTAGGTGGTGTATGCTAACTGTGGTAGTGTAGAGTGGATAGGTGGTGTATGCTAACTGTGGTGTAGAAGTGGTTAGGTGGTTTTAGTTACTACAGTGTGTAGGGTGGTGAAGTTGATATAATGATCATAGCAGTGCTGGAGTGGTTAAAGCTGTAGTTGTGGTAGGGTGTGTGTGGTGATGCTGTGGTGGTGCAACAGAAGTGACGAATGTACGAGGTCGTGCCTACAGGGGAGTGAAGGATGTGGGGGATATCCTGGGAGCCATGGAGGATATATTATCAGGACTAGAATGCGTCTTTTCATTATACTGTAGTAGAGATACTAAGTAGGAAAGTCCATGACATAATTACTCATAGAGAGGGATTAACTATTTTAATGGAATATATCTCTCTTTTTGCAGGTACTTTAACGGGCAATGTTCGGTGGATTTGGCATCCTGTGTACCGCCAGCAAGGCCGTTGGGCTCGTAACAGTTGTCTTGTCGCAGTGCCCACCGTTTCTCTGTAGATATCGGTCACACTAGAATAACCTGTTATAGTACACCTTCTTTCCTCACAGTCAAACTGTGGAATGCTCTGCCTTCTGTGTTTCCATACTCATACAATCTGTCTCACTTAAAAAAGCTGGGTGTGGATTAATATAATATTTTTTCTTTTCTACTTTTAATTTCATTTTCTCTTATTTTTCGCCCCCAGGCCCCGTTGTGGGTCGATGACCTGTACCCGGTGAGCTATTCCCGAATAAAAGAAAAAAAGTGCAATTATGAATGATAAATATCTGTTAAGTGGAGATTGCCCTCATATTGTGAGGATGAGGACACAGGCGTTATGGTTGCTGACCTGGGGAACGTCTGTATAGGTCCGTTTGAGGCTGGCCCGGATACCCTGTGGAGGCTCGTTGGTGAACTTGATGGAGATCTGTGGCGAAATCACTACTATATTTATCATCATTACCATCTTTGTTAATAATAGGTGCATCACAGAGCTAAAACCCTTTTCTTCACTTTCTCCTTCCTCTAAGTCAGAGGTTCACAACCCTCAACACCTCATATTTCCGGGCGCCTGCAGCTAGAATGATATTTGTAGCCGGAATTATGGCATGCAAATTTATGTGATGAGTAGCCGGCCTAGTTATTAAGGTCTTTTGGATACTTGATGCAGCAAACACCTAATCTGATACACCTTGTAAGACTGGGACACATTATACCTGGTAGCTGACAAAACACATACACACACACACACACACACACACACACACACACACACACACACACACACACACACACACACACACACAGTACATAAATGCTTGTGATGATTACAATCGGAATTCACAAATGTTTTTTAAGAAAATCAGAGTAAGAAAATTTTGTTCTCATTTTTTTCAAACCTGTTTTTAATTAAGCAGACAAGGTCAGCCATTGTCAGCCATGTATTGATAATCTTGCTAATGCACTGTGGCTCCAAGACCTGCAGATTAATATCCTGAAACTCATTCACAAAACCGCCGATTCATTGTTAGACTTCAAAAACAAAAAAACAAAAACGCAACAGATAACATTAAAACGACTAATTTCGCTTGCACATGTTTGGGTCAACTCTGTTGCCAGAACACTATGTAAGAAACACATTTATTAACACTCACAAAGGAATTTGTGGAAGTATCTTTACTATTTTTCAACCAAATTTCATAAATATCACAGAGCATATTCAGTCTCCACCTCACATGAGTCTTAGTAACCATTTCTCTGTAAAGTTAAATATGGAATATAATTTTATGTTACATTAAAATTTGTCGTCACCCAGTTGGGTATTTTTTCTACATACTAGTAATTGTCTTAATATACAGTTTAGTTCAATACTGGTTATGATCAGTTTCATATTTTTATTTTACTACTGAGCTTAATACTTAAAATTACCTAACTACTACACTGTGTGGTGGCTGTGACCGATTACTGATTTATTGTTTGTAATGTGGCTGACTAGTACATACAGGTTGCAGAACCCAGCACTAGGTCTATAGTATATCAAGTCGATCAAAAACTATCTTTAGAATAATTATCTTAATCAATATGACACAACGGACGGAGAATTTGACAACCCCACCAACAACAGTAGTCGTAGTGCTACTTGTGAAATTCATCGATCCCCCAGTAAAGATAGTTTTTAGCAACTTATATGCAGTAAATTCTACTATATATATATATATATATATATATATATATATATATATATTATATATATATATATATATATATATATATATATATATATATATATATATATATATATATGTGTGTGTATTATATGGTTATTATACAAAATATGCAAAACACATTCCTCATTCTCGTTACCTGGAAGGAGGCCGATGGGAAGGCGGCATGGACTCGGTGGTGATCCAGAGGCGGAAGCACTTATGGACGTTGCTGGACTCTGTGATGGTGTCGAGCATCTCCTGACAGAACTTCAAGGCTGAGGTGACAGTTCTGTAGCAACAGCCACCGACCCGCCTATCGCCTCCAACAATAGACGTCTGGCGTGAGCCTCTTGTCCTGACCCATCGATATGAACCTGATCTCTGGAGGCGGGACAAACTTGTGTCTGTGAAGGTTTGGCCTATCACTGATAGCCTGTAAACTATTGATAATTCCATTTCTTTTGTCTGACATATTTGTCTTTAAGTTGAATTGGAAGTAGGTGGGAATACATTTTAGACAGCTGTGTACCCAAGGATAAAATATACACCAAACCTTTAAGGTTTGCAGATCAGTAATGAATAAAATAAAGAGCCTATACATTATACACCTTTGAAAAAATAGACCCTTTACAGTATCCACTCTACTGAAGGATCATGTAAAGTTTATTGTAGAAAGGTTAAGTCTCCACACACCATGAGTAGATGCAAAGTTACCTACAGTATGCAGGTTGAACAATGTCCTCTAACAAAACACACGGGTGATTCCTGCAACCCAGGGTGATTCTACTGACAAACACGGGTGGTTCTCTTGCAACAGGTGGTTCTACTGACCAAACAGGTGGTTCTACTGCACAAACACGGGTGGTTCTGCACAAACACAGGTGGTTCTGACACAACCAGGGTGGTTCTACTGACACAAACACGGGTGGTTCTGACCTATACAGGTGGTTCTACTGACATAAACACGGTGTCTACTGACACAAACACGGGTGCAAGAATAGCTGCACACATATACAATAAATGGAGAAGAGTTAATATTGTGGATGATGAGTCAGTGTGTTTGAGGTGCCATGATATACAGGGGTGAGTCAGTGCAAAGGTTGATGAATAACAATAGGTGTGGTACAGACAGAAACAGGCACTTACTCACCCTCTCTCATTCACTCAACCACCTTCTCACTCTCCCTCACTCTTTCTCCAACCTCACTCACTCACTCACTCTTACACCACTTCACTCCTCACTCTACACCACTTCACTCCACTCCTCTTACACCACTTCACTCACTCACTCACCACTTCACTCCTCCTCACCACGTCCTCACTCACCCTTCCTCCTCCTCCACCACGTCACTCACTCTTACCACCCCACTCACTCACTCACACCACTTCCTCCACTCACTCTTACCACTTCACTCACTCACTCACACCACGTCACTCCTCCTCACCACTTCCTCTCTCCTCTTCCCACTTCTCCTCCTCACACCACGCTCCTCACTCTTACCACTTCACTCCTTACTCACACACCACTTCACTCACTCTTACACCACTTTCACTCGCCTCACTCACTTCACTCACTCACTCACCGTCACTCACTCACTCACCACTTCATTCACTCCTCACACCACGTCACTCACTCCTCACCACTTCTCACTCCTCCTCACCTATTTCTTTAGCCTTGGCAAGTGTTTCGATCTGGGGACGGATCAGACCCTGAGAAACAGACAAGTGAGGTCCGGTTGTCTGATTCATCCCAAGTGGCCTCCAGGTCCAGAATGACACTGTCTGCGTACTCCAAGTCTGTGATGAGCGTAAGGGGCGTGTTTAAATACATATTAGATGATGCGAAGAAGTGATTCTTTTTACCTATAAGTGGTATGGAGAAAAGTTTGTGACCCTAGCCATTCTCTCTCTCTATCTCTCTTTCTCTCTCTCTCTCTCTCTCTCTCTCTCTCTCTCTCTTTTATTTTTCTTGTCCCTCAATTTATTTTTCACTCTTTAGAATTTTTTATATTTGCTTAATTTTCTACCTGTATCTCTTTTTCATTTTCTTTTTCACTTTATCACTAATTCTTTTCTCCTCTTACTTTTCATGCTCTGTCATCCACAATCATATCTCTACTCCACAGTCCAATCTCTCTTTCTCTCTCCTCTCTCTCTCTCTCTCTCTCTCTTATTTGCCTGTCCCATGCCCGGGGACAGATCAACACAGAACAGCAGTATACTTACTACGGATGTAGCGACGGGCTTGGGAGATTGTTCTGTCAGGGCACCAAGACCTGACGAGCAGCAGTTGGCGGAACATATCCAGGGGCGAGGTAACCAATCGGCAATTCCTCCTGTGGTGTAACACGACGCTATCACCAGTGTTAGTGTTATACTTACCACAAGGAAAGACTGGTGAAATTAATTACCACAACCATACAGTATAATGACCCACCTTCATTTATTTTCACCATGAACAGAACCGGTGTAGCTGACACAAAAACTCCATTTTAGTGGAAGGTGGATGTGGCCAAAAAGAATAGCCTCGAAGTCGCTTTATCGCAACATACATTCCTACCACAGAAATGGCATAGAAGATAATTCTTTTTTGTACAAACGAGTTGTTTTAATTTCAACAGGCGTGGGCATCAGAAATGCACCGTACAGTTCCTTGACACGTATCATTCTACAACCAAGATCACATACCTCCTCCGGTTTATCCTTCTCAAACCATTGTCGCCAGTCCTTCTCGTTCTCAGTGATCTGGTCGAGAATGTTGGTGAACTGCGGCAGTTTACTCGCTCCACCAGGTTAGCCAAGTGATATCCAAGATCCAGCGGAAGGGTTTAGGCTGCACCGCCTTCAGGTCAGAGGCACCACCTATATATGTACCACACCATTTCAGACCCAGTGTTAATATGCTAATGTCTATTTTTTTATTTTAGAATTCAAATGTATTACCTAGGTATCTAAGATGTTCCCACAGAATCATTATACCGTATATATATATATATATATATATATATATATATATATATATTATATGACTCATATAAGATTTAAATATACTTAAAAATCGTTCGTAAAAAACACTCACTTTAATAAACTTCATGAACTCGTCGTGAGATATGGCTGCACTGGGATCAATCTTCATGGCCAGAAGGAGCGTGAAGAGGAACTTGTGAGACATTCATAGAAGCCACGGCAAGTGTTCCTCCACACCTGATGTGTTGGGTACCTGATGATGTTAATCCTCGTCTTGGGGGCATTGCTGCGGTCCGACCTACAGGAGAAGGTGAGTATTGTCAGGGTATGTGGGAGGCTCAGTGACCGTTATTTACAGAAGCATGTATAACTTGGGCTACAGTTGTCAGGGAACATCACGGTAAGTGAAGCCTCATGTAGATTTGAAGCCCTAAGCAAATTATATGTTGTAAACACAGACAAAAGTCGATCCATCATTAATATAATGAAACAAAATTTTTCTTATAATAGATTTCATACTAGGAGTTTACTGTACATATTGCTACACTATACTACAGTATGTTACCTAACAAAATACTGGCAGTGAATAATACGTCGAATATATTATAACATCGGCAATTGTTCAAAATTATGGAGAATATTACCAAGATTTATAAATGAAGAGTGTATAACAATGTTTAGGATGAATATTAATGTTATTATTTAAAGACTGGTCTAAATGTTTTCACTAAATACAGAAATAGTCGAGGCTAGTTTTAAATAAAATATATGTCTTAACAGTCAACAAAACATGTAATGATTTTGTATAGCATTATGTTATCGCAGTGTACAGTACACTCAGAAGCTAGGTAACTGGGTTGTCAAGTAACATCACGGCTGAGTGGATACCTTGAACAAAATGTAGGCGTGGTGCGTTGACGACGGGTTAACTGCTCTGACCGCCACTAATATTGTTTAACCATTCCCAGTCAGGGCACTAGTTTCTACCTGACTATTTCGGGTTCGCAAATTAGCATCGTTGCTGGACTCCTTACAAGTTCCCTTGACTTCCTCTTGCCTGGATGTAATATATTTAGTTTCTTACAGTCAAATCTATTCTAGTAATTCATTCGCTAACTAATATTGATAGTAAAGTAAGGGGCCTCTGGTCTGTATGTGTTGTTGCTGCATTAACTGTAAATTTGTTAGTGTGGCTTTTCAAAGAGCAATATTGATGGACATGAATGATAGGCAGTCACTTGGTCCTGCCTTGTAAGAGATAATTTGACTTCTCCGTTGTCCTCTGTTCATTAACACAGCTGATAATAAACATTGATCACCAATACCTCCTAAGAAAACACTGATAATATTTACTTGGTCATGGACAAGTTGAAGAGTATGAACTGCCTGAGGTCTAGGTCTTACCTGAGAGACGGCGGCCATGTCGTAATGTGAGAGTAAGTATAGAGCCAGGTGGCACAGGGCGATGCCTCGCGGGACCGTTAATCTTACGTTCCGTCTCTGA
>NW_024710735.1:32500-38767 GCF_018991925.1 Homarus americanus | reverse complement strand
TGTTGTACTTCGTTTGATTGCGTATTTGCTATACACGAATGGTGTGTTGGTTACTGTACGTTTGAAACTTCAAATGAAGAATATCAAATTAAATATAGAAGAATTCAGTAATGCCGCCAGAAAGAGAGAGTCGTTCTTTCATCCCAATGTCGACCTGTGTCTCAATCTTTTTATTTGGGGGGCGGGGTGTACCAATACAGGAATGGTGTAATTGGCTTTTATTTTAAAGTTTCTCCTGCAACACCGATAATTAATGTGTGAAGAACTGCTAAATGTTTCGTTTATATTATTCGCATTAGTTAGGTTAGATTTTCGTTAAGTTTGGTTATAATTGGTTAGTTTTGATTTGGTTGTTTATTTAAATTAGGTGTTGGTTAGGTTAACTTAAGATAAATGGCTATTGTACCCTATAATGAAATTCGTGTGCACGTAGCTCCTCTGTCAGTCAGGTCAGTCAGTTCAGTCAATCAGTATAGCAGTCCAGTTCAGTCAGTACGTATAGCCCAATCATCAGTCAGTCAATCAGTCAGTCAGTTCAATTATAGTCAATACTGTATGTCAATCGGTCAATCAGTCAATCCGTCTGTATGTATGTATATATGTATGTAAGTATGTAGTATATGTATGTATAGTATGTATGTATGCATGTATGTATGTATGTATATATGTATGTATGTATGTATGTATGTATGTATGTATAGTGTTTTTATCTCTCTTACCTGATCTCCAGGGGGAGACCCCCCCCCCCCCCCCCCCCCTCTCTCTCTCTCTCTCTCCAGTGCTATCTGTTATCATGCAAACTGGTGCAGGTTGACAAATATCCTCGGCCATGAATATGTAATGAACCGTATATCTGACTAGGGAACAGAATCTGGATAAATTACCCCTTCCTTTCTCCTTCTTTACTTTCTCTCTAATTCTCTCCTTTCTCCTTCCTTCTCCCTTTCTCCTTCCTTCCTTTCTCTCTTCTCGTTGTTTTTGTTTTTTGTTTGTTTTCTTGTTTGTTTTTTTTTGTTTGTTTACATTGTAATGTTTGTTCTCTTGTTTATCTTCCTCCTCCCTCCTCCTCCCTCCCCCCCTCCTCCTCCCTCCTCCCCTCCCCCCCTCCCCTACCCCCTCGCCGTGTCAGTGACCTTTAATAATCACTGTACATTTGAGGTGGTGGTGAGGAGTTAGTGGTGGTGGAGTTGAGGTGGTGGTGGGGGTTGAGGAGGTGGTGGGATTGGTGGTGGTGGGAGTTGAGGTGGTGGTGAGGTTGAGGTGGTGGGGGAGTTGAGGTGGTGGTGGGAGTTGAGGTGGTGGTGGGGAGTTGAGGTGGTGGTGGGGAGTTGAGGTGGTGGTGGGGAGTTGAGGAGGTGGTGTGGGGAGTTGAGGTGGTGGTGGGGAGTTGAGGTGGTGGTGGGAGTTGAGGTGGTGGTGGGGGTTGAGTAGGTGGGAGTTGGGGGTGGTGGTGGGGGAGTTGGGGTGGTGGTGGGGTTGAGGTGGTGGTGGGAGTTGAGGGTGGTGGGAGTTGAGGTGGTGGTGGGGAGTTGAGGTGGTGGTGGGAGTTGAGGTGGTGGTGGGGAGTTGGGTGATGGTGGGGAGTTGAGGTGGTGTGGGGAGTTGAGGAGGTGGTGGGGAGTTGAGTGGTGGTGGGGAGTTGAGGAGGTGGTGGGGAGTTGAGGATTTATATGTTGGAGACAGACAGACAGACAGACAGACAGACAGACAGACAGACAGACAGACAGCACTAGTTCTTATCACCGTTAGGCAGCACTTGGTAGTATTTAAGGTCAGTGCGTGTTATTTCAATCACATTTTGTTGCGTGACTGGTGAGAGATGTCTGGAGAGTCTTAGGGGGTAGTAGAGTACAGGATTGGCTGTTTGGTTATAGTCACTCCTCACACACACTCAACACACACACAAAACACAAAAACACGATAAAACACAAAAAACACGCCTTGTAAACATTTAACCTCGGTGTTTTTATAAATCTGTCCATTAATTTGTTTTGCTGAGCGCCAAGATTTACCTGGTTCACCTCCGTGTGTTGGTGCCGAGTTATGCGGAGTGGTGGTGCCGAGTTATGGGTGTTGGTGCTTATGCGGGTGTTAGTGCCGGTATGCGGGTGGTGGTGCCGAGTTATGCAGTGGTGGTGCCGAGTTATGCGGGTGTTGGTGCCGAGTTATGCGGGTGTTGGTGCCAGTTATGCAGGTGTTGGTGCCGAGTTATGCGGGTGGTGGTGCCGAGTTATGCGGGTGTTGGCTGAGTTATGCAGGTGGTGGTGCCGAGATGCGGGTGTTGGTGCGAGTTATGGGTGGTGCTTGATTATGCGGTGTTGGTGCCGAGTTATGTGGTGCCGATTGTATACGGGTGTTGGTGCCGGAGTTATGCGTGTAAAATTTTCGAGAAGGCTGATGATACTACGCACAAGTCGATAGTAGATGGACTAATGCAAGGACATAAGGTGGGGGAGGGAGGAGAGGGTAGGGGGTGTGATGGGAGGAGGGTAGGGAGAGGAGGAGAAATGTTGTTGGAAATGATGGAGCGAAAGATGGAGAGGAAGGAGGAGTTAGAAAAGTGGGAGGAAGATGAAGGGAGGGAGGGATGGAAGAGGAAGGAATGGAAGAAAGGGAGGAGGATGGAAGGAAGGAATGGGAGGGAGAAAAGGGAGGAGGATGATACAGGAGAGAAGTGGAACGGAGGGATAAAAGAAAGGAAAGGGCAATGGAGGGAGGGAGGGAGGGAAGGAGGGAATGGAATAGAATAAGAGGAGAAACATCGAATAGTGGAACAGGTCGCTAGCTTTTCAGAATATAGGGACTCAACACGAGGATCATTTTCACTCTCTTCATCATTATTATGATTGCCATTACACACGGCCAGTAACCATTTTGTTAAAAGCAATTACAACGTTGATTTATGATGGATAATATTAGTCACTGATAGATTATGGGGCCGGAAACTTGATGTTTGGTTAAGGAAAAAGAGATTCATTTTCCTCCACCTATGAGATTGAAAACCCTGGGAAAATAAATGGGTTTTTTTTTTGAGGATATTTTTCACTTTATTTGGTTAATTTTTAAAGGGTTTTTATTGGTTTTATTATTATTAATGTTATTATTGTTGTTATTGTATTTCAGGTGATATACAATTTAAGTTTATTATAGAAAGTAAATTTATCAAAATTTATGAAATTTATTGACTTTTCGTGTATTAAAAGTTTATTGTATCGACACCTGTTAAGACTCACCTGTCGCCTCGGTCAGGAATTATGTTAAAACTTGGATTACTTCTATTGCTCTGGTAATGACACACACACACACACACACACACACATTCAGGTGTTGTTATTCATATTTTAAGCTCAAGTTATATCAGGTTACCTTATGGCTCTCACCTTCTCACTGATTAAAAAAAAAATATTGATAATTTACATAGGAATATTCATAAAGCCGTTAGGTTAGGTTAGGAATGTGGTTTCTTATACTAATTATAGGGAGTTGATGATGATTATATAACGTTTTATAATTATACATGGTTCAGTATCTATGATAATAACTTTTAGCACCTATAATTATACTCAGCGCCTATAATTATACCTGCCTCCATTCATAATTATACCTCATTCGACTTATAACTATACTCAGCGGCTATAATTATACCTGCCTCAGCACCGCCAATCACCTGAGTGAATTTTCTCATTAGAGTTAACGAAAACAACGAAGCGGGTGATTAATGGGTTCCTAAATAGCCAACTACCTATAGCCTTAACGAGTCATTTGTCAAGGTGTTCGACGGGGAGGTGAGGGAAGGGGAGGTGAGGGAAGGGATGAGGGAAGCAGGGAGAAGTGGGGGTGAAGAGGAGGAGGAGGAGGTGAGGATTAAGAGGAGGTAAGGGAGGGAAGTAGGAGGAGGAGGAGGAGACAGAGGGTAGGGGTGAGAGAGGAGGAGGAGGCAGATGAGAGGAGGAGTGGTAAGGAATAAGAATGGGGAAGAGATGGATGAGGAATAAAAGAGAAGGGAAGAAGAGGCATTAGGAAGAAGAAGAGAGAGAGAATTATTTGTTTGTCCTGGTTGTTCATTCCTCACGAGGCAACAGGAGTCGCAGTATTCATTCTGACATCCATCGGTCCTTCCGTCGCCGTTACTACTTTTACTGCCACTCGGAACCAAGTATGACGATCATCCAACTATGATACAATGATATGAGTTATTAGGATGTCACCTAGGTTGGTGAGTTTTGAGGTGACCAAAGAGGCCGATACGGGACGCAGGGTCGTCCACAGATGTTGCACGTGTGGAGGGCTACAACTAGTGCGGAGGGCGGCGGCAGCGTCTTTGCGGCGTTGGCGCTTGTCTGCCCTGGTATGCAGTCTGGCTAACTCTCGAAAGTATTGACACCTTCTCGTGTGGTGCTCCTCCAAGCGTTACGGTGTGGAGTAATCGTCTCCCAGGTGAGGGGGCTGATGGCAGTTCAGGTTTGTCTTAAGACTATCCATACCTCTTCAGTTGCCCGCCGGCGTTACGTTTACTTCGTTAGGTATCAAAGTAGCTGCTCTGGCAGTCTACTGTAGTCCATGCGGGTAACATGGCCAGTCCAACGTAGTTGTTCATGGATAATGGTAGCCCCGATGTCCTACAGTTGGTGTCAGTGAGAATACTGGCATTTGTTCTCTTGTCTTCCCAGGAACTCGGAGGATGGAAACGTAGACTACGTTGGTGAAAAGACACACCCCCACACACACACCACCTCCCCACACTCCACCTCCCACACACACACCCACCACCTCCCACACACCACCTCCCACACACCTCCACCACACACCCCACCACTCACCCCCACACGCATCTCACAACACAAGAAATATAAAAAAAGAGTCAAAGAACTATATTACCAGACAGGAATATGAAGGAGATAGAATAAATGACCCGCTTAAGTTATACCGTGAGGCGCCGTGTTGGGGGAAGCACTGCTCAGTATTGATGCTAGAAGATGGTGCACTGTGCATCTAAATGAAGCGCTTTGACCAATGTATTTAGATCATGTGTCCCGTGTGCATAGTGTGGCTCTACCTGGCGAGAGAGAGAGAGAGAGAGAGAGAGAGAGTGAGTGAGTCTGGCTATCTCACTGTCCATCTCGCTATATTTAAAGATAGAATAATATCTTGCTATATGTAAAGGCTGAATGATCTCCTTTTCATCGATAAAAATAATGTCTTTTGAGGTTTGAACTAATTTTTTGTCTTGCCTCATGTTCTATCTCTTGCTTCACTTTCCTCCTATCTTGCTTCATGTCATCCTGTTCTGCTTCGTCTTCTTCCTATCTTGCTTCACGTTTCTCCTCTCTTGCTTCATGTCATCCCTGTCTTGCTTCACTGTCTTGCTTCATGTCCTCAGATCCTACCTACCTTGCTTCACTTTCTACCTCTTGCTTCACTTTCCTCCTTTCTTGCTTCATGTTCTATCTCTTGCTTCACTCTCCTCCTATCTCGCTTCATGTTTTACCTCTTGCTTCACCTTCCTCCTATCTTCATTCATGCCCTCCCTATCTTGCTTCACGTTCCACCTCTCTTGCTTCATGGAATCTGACCAAGAGATGTTATCAATACATTCGCTGGCATCATTTATCTATCTCCTCATCCTCCTCCTTTCTTCCTTCTCCTCTCTTGTTTCTCCACACTCAACCGCTGTGTTGACGCGTGCAGTTATCGTGAGGCGGCCTTGATGTGAGTTGCTCCCATGTCGGTGGGTTTTAAATAGCTGGACTTTTATTTGATTTTTGGGTTTTGTTTTTAGTTTTCTTTTCTTTTATGGTTCGTGAGCGAGGTTGGGGTTGGTTGGGGTTGGTTGGGAGAGACAAGAACGCTGATAGTACGTTCACCAACAGCTTGAGACTCGCCAACAGCTTGAGACTGCCAACAGTTTGAGACTCACCAACAGTTTGAGACTCACCAACAGTTTGAGATCAACAGTTTGAGACTCACCAACAGTTTGAGACTCGCCAACAGCTTGACTCGCCAACAATTTGAGACTCGCCAACAGCTTGAAACTCGCCAACAGTTTGAGACTCACCAACAGCTTAGGACCTGCCAACAGCTTGAGACTCCGCCAACAGCTTGAGACTCGCCAACAGCTTGAGACTCGCCAACAGTTTGAGACTCGCCAACAGCTTGAGACTCGCCAACAGCTTGAGACTCGCCAACAGTTTGAGACTCGCCAGCAGTTTGAGACTGCCAACAGCTTGAGACCTCGCCAACAGCTTGAGACTCGCCAACAGCTTGAGA